>NW_017617271.1:0-18904 GCF_001879475.1 Ipomoea nil | reverse complement strand
AAGTGCCCCAATCTTTGGTGCCAAATCTCTGCACTATTACACTGCATAACAAATTTCTTTTCTGATATTTCTGCTGACTCTTGAAGCACGTATAATCCCCCTTCATGCCTAGCTATACCAGCCATCATACCATCCTTCTGAATCAAACACTGTCCAACCACAAATGTCAGTTTATAGGAAGAGTCTTGGATTAATTTACTCACGGAGATGATGTTGAATTTGAATGTGGGAATATGCAAAGCGTCCTTTAACCACAAATTGTTGCTCAGCTTAGCATCCCTATGTTTTCAACATTAACATGCTGGCCAGTAGGTAAGTTCACAGTAGCTCCACTGGCTTTGTGATGATTAACAAGGGAGTCAAGGGAGCATACAATGTGGTTTGTAGCTCCCGAATCAATAATCCAGTGGATGGACATAAGGCTAGGGAATTAACATGAGTTATCAATATTTCCATCTGTTATCCCAAGATGTTGATCAGTTCGCTGCCATTCTTTTTGGCATTGCAAACAAATCCAGTCCGCCCGAAATCCCCGACGTCGTTGACAGCTTCTCCAACATAATTGACTCCAAGGTCCCTTCCGCCGCAGAGTGTCGGAACAGGACAGCGAGGGAAGATGATGTTGCAGGGGATTTTGTTAGAGTTAGGTGAATCAGAGAAACTGCAGAACTTGGAGCAAATGATAAAGAAACTAGAAATGCTGGAGCTGATAATAATGTACACATAGAGAATACAGGCTTTCAAATATTAACTCCTTCAAGCTAGCTAGATTTTGTAACAGAACAAAAAGATCAAAAGATGCAGTATATTATCATCTTTCTCTCCATATCAGTCAATCGCTATAGCCTTGAGCAGACAAATCAGGTGTGCACTGCGCAAGTGCATATATGTGTTGAAATCCGGTGCACTCGTATTTCCTGGTGCAAACTTGAGAAATGGACAGCCATTAGTGCTTCGCTTAGCAGGCAGTCCAACATGCTCCTCAAATCTTCGTTGAACTTGGTAGGCTTAGTCGCTTAGAAAGACATGGATTATACTCCAAGCATCTGAAATGACTACTTTACCCCTCAAACTAACATCTACTTAACATTCATCTAACGGAAGGACTAATATTGGAAAGATTTCAAAAATCAAGTATCTAAATTGTCCAAATTAAAAGTCGAGAACCAATTGTGGAAAATCAACATAGTCGGAGGACGTACTATTGTTGGAATTAACTCCAGTATTATTCTAAGAGTGGAAAAAGAATTGAATGGCACATAGGGCAATTTATATCCTGCACCACGGCGTGTGTTGCATTGTGCGTCCAGATGCAAAACGACGTCGTTTCAATTTTTTTTTTTTAAATTTCCTACCCAGTGTTTGACAGTTAATTTTTCTTAAAAAAAAAAAATCTCATGTTCAAAAATGTACATAATGTTATAGTAGAATACACATAATTGTATACATGAATGTACATAATTATATAACAAAATACACATACTCTTTTTTAAAAGATAATACACATAATCTAACATAATACATAATAAACATAAACTTTTAACATAATACACATCAACTCTTAACATAATACACAAGAATTTCCTAATTCGGATGTACATAATTGTATAAAATATACATAATAAAAAATATACATAATTGTATAAACAAATATACATAATCATGTCAACTTCCTACCGCGCCTCCCAAAACGACGTCGTTTTGGGAGGCGCGAAGCGCACAACGCACTATATGCCGTGGTGCAGGGTATAACGATTGGGCTCATAGTACACCTTCACGAACTTAAATAGATCTTTGGGGCCAGATGACGCAAACTTGGTGAGCTCATGGCATCGGTTCCATTCGTTGGGGCAATTTTAGGGTCATGAGACTCGTGAAAAGGATCATTTTGTTGCTTGCTTGAGTTTGGGTGGTTTGAGTAACTTGATCTCTCAGCTATTTCTTGTGTTTAGTTAAATGGGCTTGCCCACTCTCACCTTACTATGAATACAAGGTGGCTTTGTAGTGTTGGGTAGCAATGTTGGGGGC
Organism: Ipomoea nil; assembly: GCF_001879475.1. Classification (NCBI taxonomy): domain Eukaryota; kingdom Viridiplantae; phylum Streptophyta; class Magnoliopsida; order Solanales; family Convolvulaceae; genus Ipomoea; species Ipomoea nil. The sequence goes on along the minus strand of NW_017617271.1, from coordinate 16,876 downwards.
ATCAATTGTGCTGGTAAACCTTGTAGACATGGACGGAGCCAAAGGGGGCAGGGGGCAGCTGCCCCCTCGCCCCATCCTCACTCCATATATAGTCTTTGTATATATATGTGTATATATAGTACAAGTTTTAATATTAGTATAAAAAAAAATTATAAATGTTAACAAGAGGTGAGTTAGATTAGGTGGTAAAGCATATATTTGGTAACAATAAGATTAAGGGTTCAATTCTTGACATTAACATAGTTTTACAGTCACATTTTTAATAGCTTTTTTAAACACACACACACACACACACACACACATAATTGGCTCAAGTGGTTTAGAGGTTGGTAGAAAAGAAATTGGCTAGGGTTCGAAACTCAAAGGCTACAAAGAAACATTAGGCTCAACTTTTAGGCTACACAAGGAAAGATTTTGGTAGGGATGGCTATCACAAACAAGATGCCTAAAGAACACTTAGCAAGAAAAGAGTCTAGCACCCAAGGCAACAAAGCTCTCGGGACACAAGGATAGGCTCAAAACAAGGGTTACCTGCTAACTCCACCAGACCCTCCGACTCCGCCTGCGAACGCGCCATCACGAAAACTCTCCCCGGCGGCCTAGCTCCAACAGCTCCGCGACTCGAACTCCCTCCTGGTGCTCCTCGACTCCGGGGTGGCGGCAACACTCTCTGACCGACAAGCTGAGGACACTCCGCAACTCTATGACCAACAACCTCACAGCGATTAAACGCCTGGCCATAGCAAACTTGACCCGGATGCACCTTCTTGCGACAACTTAGCTTGAACTGGAGCTCTCATCCTAACTAGTCCTTGAGAAGAAGACACAACTCTAGCCGGAAAACTCGGTCGGGGCTTCTTGAAAGCAAAAGAACCACCACTCTCAACTCTCTTCCTAGCCAACTCAAGCGAACTCTTCTGAAGCTGCTGAACACGAAAATCCGCGGCACAGAGATACGCATCCTTGAGGGAACTGGGCCTACTCATCAACGCTTTTCGTGCCTCATAATTCAGACCGGCAACGCTCAACCTTGGCAAGCTCTGTAGGCACCAACACCTCGCGAAGCGCGCCAGCTCTAGGAACTTCTTGTGGTACTCCACCACAGATAGAGGTCCTTGCTGCAGATGAAGGAACTCATCAAACATGGCGGCTCGCACATGCGCTGGGTAGAACCTTTCGCGCATTCTGTCCTTGAGCGCGGTCCAATCAAACCCAGGCTCTTCAAGAAAGGCCGGACTCTCGTGAACCCACCACAGATCAGCTTCTTGACAGAAGTAGAACGTTGCCAGTTCTACTCTCCTCTCTTCAGGACAACTCACCACGGTAAAAATCTTATCAAACACCCGTAGCCACTCTTCAAGGACTACAGGGTCTTCTTCACCAGCAAAGGAAGGCGGCCGATGTCCTGACACTAAACGACCCACATCGCGGTGCCCAACCGGAGGCGGAGGCGGCGCAGCTTGATTGTTGTTCAACAGAGCTTCACTGAGAGACTGCATCGTCCGCGTCAACTGATGGAGATTCTGGGCGAGCTGCTCGTTGGTCGGGGTCTCTGGGAGCGGGCGCGAGGACGATGAGGCATCGCACTTCTGCTACAACAACAAGGTTACCACAAAAAGCAAGCAAGCAAGACAGAAAACAACACACATCTCACCGCGCACCTAGAATCCTAACCTTAACACTTAACTTCTTAAGGTCGATTAGAGGTCTCAAAACACACTTAAACACTTAGAAAGTCTAGACTCAACTCTTCATAGGCTCTAAACCAAGGTTCAAACCTAGGCTCTGATACCAACTGTAACACCCCCCAAAAACACAAGATACAGGTGCTAAGCTACCGGCTCTAGACATCGCGCTCGACTACCCATCACCTGAAAGATACAAAGATAAACATCGGGGCGACGCCCGGTCAGCGAAAGATGCTGGTAACCACCAATACCGTTAAGTATCATAAATAGGTAGATATATAATATGAAAACCATTTTCGAAACGGAATACATATATATAAGTCAAAAGCCAAGATCAAAAGACAACACAAGACTCACCACTCACAAGGATAAAACGGGAACACGTCCAACCACAAAGGTTAACCACATACAAGGATAAAGACTCACCTAACGGCAATACATGCCAAAACACCACAAGACTCCGTGACTACACACGTCACGAGAGAAGATCACACGACAACGGCTTCACAAGCCCTCGTGACATCACCCATCACGAGTTGATATGCCTTCCTTATGCCCTGTTCCAACCTTATGGCTACCCCCAACCTTGTACCTTCAAAGCCAACCATTACCTCCAGAAACCCCTGTACAGCCAAGTCAACCTTATTCCGCCGGGACCGTCGTCCCCCACCTATAACCACCAACGAAAACCCACCAATTCACGGCAACACATGCCAGATAACACAATGTTATCCCCAAACACGTGGACTCAGCCACAACTCCATAATCACGTCACGGACACCACGAGGACCGCTGCAATACCTTGGTGACTAGTGTCCCATACCACTAATCGTGCAATCTAGGTAGAGCCACACACGCACCACCACTCACGACGAAATAAGCAACGGATTGCAAAAGGGGTATGAAACATACTCCAATCAAGAGACGGGTCACCACCCAACGACAACAACGACGCTAGCATTAAGATAATAACTAGCAAGCTCAACAACGGGGAAACTCAAGATAGTTCCGAGGAACACACAAGACACCACACGGTTCAACGAAACACAATGTTGAACACTTAGCACGATTCACAACACCAAAGATTCTACATGGATACCTATCATAAAGCTCTAGACCTACGAAACATCAAGAAGACGCTCAAATAGTTCCACAAAAGAACATCGGGAGGCCAAAAGATCAAAGACCGAGACAAACAAATCACGGGGAACAAATACCATCTCAACACCATTGTGTTCCCCGCGGGTGGACCCACGGGTAGTGCCCCACCCGTGGTCCCGCCCACGGGTACAACACCCACAAGGCAACACGTTCCCGGCGGTAGGCCGGCGGGTGGTGCCCGCCCGCCGTTCTGCCCGCGGGTACGCCCCTGTACCACAACAAATCCCTTCGGGGATTTTCTCCTCCAAACACAAATTCAAGTCCAAAACATGCCAAATCTCACCAAACACAACAAAATGACTTGAACCAAGAAAAATGCCAAGCAATGACACAAAGGAATCCTAAAACACAAGCTCTAGATATGCAATATCACAAGATAAATGCATAAACTTTCACATTTCATAGCAAAACACAAATGGAAGCCAAGAAATCATATATAGGTAAGCAAAATAGGTTTTGTAGAGCATGGGTTACCTCTTGAAAGACCAAAAAGACTCTTCTTACACCACAACAAGCCCTCCACTAAGCTCACTAGCCAAACCCACTTCAAGATCAAACCAAAAGATCATAAAGATCCAACCTTTAAGAAAAGACAACTAAGATGGAACCAAAAAGACTAGACAAGCTTAGATCTTACCCTTCTAGATGCCAAAATAGAGGAAAGATTGAATCTTGGAAGCAAAACTTGGAATCTTGACAAAGGCTTCTTTTGGCTTGAAGAACAAGCTACTCTTCTATTCTAGAGAGAAGGTAGAGATATTTTCTAGGGAATGCAAGGGAATGAAATGAAGAAGTCTTCTAGGTTTAGGTTACAAAACTAGCTCTTGGTGAAAAGACAAGGATACCCTTACTAACTCTTAAAAAGTGTAAGGAACAAGGGAACTCCTCTCAAAGCACAAGGTACAACACCACTTAAAGATTGACTAGTCAAATACTAGTCCTTGAGTATTAAAAATCAGGATTTTAGGAATCAATTCCTCAAAAGAAATAGAATTAATTACTCAATTAATTCATGGTTTGGAGTGTGGATTTTTGGGGTGTCACATTTTACTTCTCTTTCATTCTCCAATGTTTCCGGTGAGGCACAGAAATAAGAATAGCCTATAGTGTCTCCACAATCCAAATGCATCTTCAAAAGTTTAGGATAGCGCAAAGGAGTTCTCATCCCGAATGCTTTATCTGGAGGTTTAGACAATACCCTGCAATTGCCTTCCACTTTAACCCGTATCTCCTCCAAGTTTGGACAATTCTCTGGACCAGCACCAGTGAGTGATGTGAGAAGCTCACCCAGACCAATCCAAAGCGAGAGATAACGCACGCCCAGATCAATCATTTGCAGTCAATCAGTTATGTCAACACGTGTATGCTCCCGCTGTATCACATTGGGAGCTCCTAAAACGAGTCTTGAGGTATGTTAAGGGAACAATTAATTTTGGCTTGCGTATAAGAAAGCCAATATCAAGATATCTCCATGCATTCTCAAATTCTGACTGGGCTGGATGCCCTAAGGACTGCAAGTCCACTAGTGGTTTTGCTATGTTTCTTGGATCTAATCTCGTCTCTTGGGTCTGTAAGAATCAAAGAACTATTGCTAGATCTTCTACTGAGGAAGAATACAAGGCTCTATTAGATGTCTGTGCTGAAGTAACATGGATAATCTCTTTGCTACATGAGATTAAAGTGTCAGGTATATCTGTTCCAAAATTATGGTGTGATAATCTTGGTGCAACTTATATGGTTGCAAACCCCATCTTCCATGCTTGTATCAAGAACGTGAAAATTGACTATCACTTCATTCGAGATAAAGTTACTTCTTGAGACATTCAAGTTAACTTCATCTCTACAAAAGATTAACTTGCAGACATATTTACTAAAGCTTTACCTAGTCCTAGATTTTCTTTTCTTAGAGACGAGCTACAGGTTACAAGTATACCATGTGCTTGAGGGGAGTATTATGACTAGTATTAGGACTCTATGTATTTGAGTCATATTATGACTCCCTATCATAATCTCCCTATGATTCTCACTTGTATATATTCTCTTAGTCTGTACCGTTGTAATAACTGTTTATTTGATACAGTTTATACCGTTCTCATTGTTAGACGTAATGCATTTTACAGTAAATAAAAAAGTAAAAAAATGAGAAATACGTACTGAAATTAGAAATATATAGGATATTCATTTATGAATTACTCCGTAATTTCGTAGTCCAAATGGGAGCGGGAAAATATACATGTTCTTCTATCATTAACGGTTTCCTAATCCCACCGACATTGAAATTAGGTTATTCTAGCTATTCCCATATATATATATATATATATACACCTACTCTGAAAATATAATAATGTCTGAGAAGGAAAATAGCGGAATGCAGAGCGTGTGTACAACGGTGGAGGATGAACCTGTATCTGCTCATCCGCGCAGGCTGCCGTGAATCCTCCTCTTTCCGCCCCTGCTGCCGCCTCTCTTTGGTGTTTTAATCATGAAGATCATGAAGACCACCCCACTCCCACTGCTCTAAGTCTCTTTCCTTGTGCCCCAACAATTCAAGATTATTATTTGTCAACCAAGAATCATGGTAATTTCGCAGAGCTCATTGACGCTGCTTCCTCCCTCTCCCTCTCCCTGTTCCCGCCAATCAAGAATCGCAAAACACAGATAAATATTGATCCCAAGAAACCCATCAAGATTCATCATCGTCGGGATTTTGATGAGCTTATTGACGCTGCTTCCTCCCTCTCTCTCTCCCTGCAGCCAACCAAAACGCAAATGTTATAATAATAATAATAATAATAATAATAATAATAATAATAATAATAATAATAATAATAATAATATTATTATTATTATTATTATTATTATTATTATTATTATTATTATTATTATTATTATTATTATTATTATTATTATTAGTAATATTAAACCAAGTAGTTAGTTAATTGGTTAAAAATAATGGGAGTAATTATAGGTGCAGTACATGGCCATGATGTTAGCTTTACATGGAGAATTAACTCCTTTATTTTAGCATTTGAATTATCTTATCTAGTATAAATAGATTTGTTATTCAAGCATTTCTAATCATCAATAAAATTATCTATTCCTCTCTCTCTCTCTTCTCAATATATATAAATATAATATATAGATATATTATATTTAATATATATTATAGATATATTATATTATATTTAATATATATTATATTAAATATATTATATTTAATATATCTAACATTTGGTATCAAAGCCAGTCAACCTTTCAACCCCGAGATATTTTCCGTAGTGAAATATGGCTGCAAATTTCAATATTGTATGGACGGGAAACTCGATTACAATTATTGGCAAATTATGATGTCCACACATTTGCAAGCTCAAAATCTTTGGAGCTTTGTTGATCCCGGTCTACCCGAAGGAGCTGAAGCAGCCGCTATACGGCGAGATAAATTGGCCTTGGGTCAGATTCACCAAGGTGTTCATTATTCCATTTTTGGGCAATTAGCTCGTGCTCAAATAGCAAAACAAGCTTGGGACATCTTAAAGGTGTCACACAAAGGAGTCGATCGGGCACAGAAGTCTAAGTTGCAGTCGTTGAGAAGGTTGTACGATAATTGTGAGATGACCTCTACAGAAACAGTAGATATGTATTTCACTCGTCTTATTGATATGGTGAATAAGATGAGGTTATACGGAGATACAATTGAAGATGGTGCAGTGGTTGAAAAAGTTCTTCGAACTATGCCGATGAAGTATGACCATGTGGTGGCTTCAATAACAGAGTCACACAAAACCGAGCTCTTATCAATTGCAGAGCTGAAAGGTATGGTAGAAAGTCATATTGACAGAATTGCGTCAAAATCGGAACCACTAGCAGAAGAAGCTTTGAAGAGTCAAGTCACCCTTAATGTGACTGGCGCTAATCAAAGAGGTAGAGGATCTGGTAGAGGTCGTGGAAGAGGAAGAGGAGGTTCTGGTGGAAGAGGTCGTGGTAACTTCAACCAAGGAGGAGGACGTGGTAACTCCAACCAAGGAAGAGGTGGAGGTAATAACAAACAAGGTAAATTTCCATTTCATTGCTACAATTGTGGCAAGTATGGGCACAAGATTGCAGATTGTTGGTATAATGAGGACAACAATCGTGGAAATCAAGCAAACATTGCTGAAAACACTGCTGAAAAGTCTGGTGAGAGTTCTGAAACTTTACTTTTAGCCAGCGATAGTTTTTCTGCAGATAAGAACATATGGTTCTTGGATACTGGGTGTAGTAACCATATGTGTGGGAAGAAAGAATTGTTTTCCGAACTAGATGAATCAGTCCGGTCTGAAGTAACGTTTGGCAATAAGTCAAAGGTGCCAATTTTGGGAAAAGGTAAAATCTCCATTCAGTTGAAGGATGGTACTCACAATTTTATATCCGATGTGTTCTATGTTCCTGAACTACACAAAAATTTGTTGAGTTTGGGTCAGTTGTCAGAAAAAGGATATAAGATACATATTTCTCAAGGGTGTTGTACCATTGAAGATGCTAAAGGAGTTTTGATTGCAAAGGTAAATATGTCCCAAAATCGACTATTTCCTTTGAAAATTAAGCATACTCTCATTGATTGCTTTAATTCTGAAGTTTGTGATGATAATTGGTTATGGCATATGCGGTTTAGGCATTTTCATTTCTCTGAATTAAACTATCTTGCGAGAAAGGAACTTGTTTCTGATTTACCTGTTGTGAATGTCCCTGATCGTATCTGTGAGATTTGTGTGATTGGGAAGAAGCATAGAGATCCCTTTCCCGTGGGAAAGTCAAGGAGAGCTACAAAACAGTTGGAGATTATTCACTCAGACCTATGTTCGTTGGAGGTTCCCTCACATGGAGGTTGTAATTACTTTATTACTTTCATTGATGATTTCAGTAGAAAAACATGGGTTTACTTTTTGAAGCAAAAGTCTGAAGCATGTGATGTTTTCAAACAATTTAAGGCTTTTGTTGAAAAGTAGAGTGGTTATGAAATTAAAATCTTGAGAACTGATAGAGGTACAGAATATATTGCCTGTGATGATTTTCTGAAGAAGAAGGGTATTCAACATCAGATGACAGCTAGATACACTCCACAACAAAATGGAGTGGCTGAGAGGAAGAATAGGTCTATCATGGATATGGTAAGGTGCATGTTGAAATCCAAGGATCTGCCTAAACCTTTTTGGGCAGAAGCTGTTGCTTGTGCTGTCTATGTGTTGAATAGGTGTCCAACTAAGAGTGTCCGGGATAAGACACCCGAAGAAGCTTGGAGTGGGAGAAAACCCTCTATCAAATATCTCAAGGTTTTTGGATGTTTGGCATATGCACATGTGCCAGATGCATTGAGAAAGAAGTTGGATGATAAAGGTGAGAAGTGCATATTCATTGGTTATAGTGACGCTTCAAAGGCTTATAAACTATACAATCCTGAAACTAAAAGGGTTGTTATAAGTCGTGATGTCACTTTTGATGAATATGGTGCTTGGGATTGGTTAGCTAAAGATGAAAGTTCAGTTGTTATTCCTGCTGTTGAAAATATTGTTGAAGAGCAACCGATTCCAGATAATGTCCAGTCCCCTTCACAGCCAGAGTCGTCAGTTCGACGATCTCAGCGCGAGCGCCACTTACCAGCTCGCTTGCAAGATTATGTTTTGGGTCATGATAATGACCTGTCTGATGAAGAGATTGTTCAATTTGCTCTCTTTGCATATTGTGATCCTTTAACTTTTGAGGAGGCTGCTACAAAAACTCATTGGCTTAGGGCGATGGATGAGGAGATACGTGCCATTGAGAAGAATGGTACCTGGGAGTTAACAGATTTACCTCCTGGAAAGAAGCCAATTGGAGTGAAGTGGGTTTACAGAACGAAGTACAAGTCAAATGGAGAGATTGACCGTTTTAAGGCACGGTTAGTAGCAAAGGGTTACAAGCAAAAACCAGGTATTGATTATTTTGAGGTTTTTGCTCCTGTAAGTAGACTTGATACAGTTCGAATGGTTATTTCTCTTGCTACTCAAAATGATTGGAAATTGCATCAAATGGATGTCAAGTCTGTTTTTTTGAATGGTTTTCTTGAAGAAGAAATATATGTTGAACAACCTGCAGGATTTCTGAAGAAAGGGGAGGAAAATAAAGTGTACAGGTTGAGAAAAGCTTTGTATGGCTTAAAGCAAGCGCCTAGGGCGTGGTATGGTTGCATTGATTCATATTTTGTTGAAAGTGGTTTTATGAGATGTCCTCATGAACACACTTTGTATGTCAAATGCACGGATTCTGGTGATATTGTTCTAATCTGTCTGTATGTTGATGATCTGGTTTTTACTGGAAATAACTTGAAGTTAATCTCAGAATTCAGGGAGGCACTCATTAAGAGGTTTGAAATGACCGATATGGGTCTTATGTCTTACTTTCTTGGCCTTGAGGTTGTTCAGATGGATGGTGGAATCTTTATTTCACAAAAGAAGTATGCTGCTGATATTTTGAAAAAGTTCAAAATGGAAAACTCCAAACCAGCTTCAACTCCGGTAGCTGAAAAGTTAAAGGTGTCCAAAGATGAGTGTGGTAAGAATGTGAATGTTACGTCTTATAAAAGCTTAATTGGAAGTCTGAGGTATCTGGTGGCAACAAGGCCAGATATTTCTTTTGGAGTTGGGATACTTAGCAGATTCATGGAGGAGCCAAAAGAATCACATTGGGCTGCAGCAAAGCGAATTCTGAGATATGTCAAAGGTACGAGTAATGATGGAATTTTTTACTCTACTAATGAAGCTGTGGAACTTGTTGGGTACACAGACAGTGATTGGGCTGGAGATATTGAGACCAGAAAAAGCACATCAGGATATGCCTTCTATCTTGGTTCAGGCCATATTTTCTTGGTCTTCAAAGAAGCAGCAGATTGTAGCACTTTCAACCGCAGAAGCAGAATATATTGCAGCAGCAAACTGTGCTACTCAAGCAGTTTGGTTGAGGAGAATTTTGGAGTTCTTACAACACAAGCAGGAAGCACCAACAACTATTTTTTGTGACAACAAGTCAGCAATTTCGTTGTCCAAGAATCCTGTCTTTCATGGTCGCAGTAAACACATTGATATCAAGTATCACAAAATCAGAGAACTGGTTGCTGAAAAACAAATCAACATTGAGTATTGTTCGAGTGAATGTCAAGTTGCAGATATTTTTACGAAGCCGTTGAAGACAGAGACATTTCTTAAATTGAAGAAGGATATTGGGATGACCAATATATTCAACTTGGTTTAAAGGAGGCAATGTTATAATAATAATAATAATAATATTATTATTATTATTATTATTATTATTATTATTATTATTATTAGTAATATTAAACCAAGTAGTTAGTTAATTGGTTAAAAATAATGGGAGTAATTATAGGTGCAGTACATGGCCATGATGTTAGCTTTACATGGAGCATTAAATCCTTTATTTTAGCATTTGAATTATCTTATCTAGTATAAATAGATTTGTTATTCAAGCATTTCTAATCATCAATAAAATTATCTATTCCTCTCTCTCTCTTCTCAATATATATAAATATAATATATAGATATATTATATTTAACATATATTATAGATATATTATATTATATTTAATATATATTATATTAAGTATATTATATTTAATATATCTAACAGCAAAAGATTGATAACTATTGGTCCCAAGAAACCAGTAGAGGAGGAGGACGAGGGAGTGATCGCCAAGAAACAGAAGGTGGTGGATAATCATCATCAAAACTGGATGCATAAGCGCCTAAGTACAAGTGATGTCAACCTTTCATCAAGGTTGTTGCTACCCAAAGAGGAAATTACAAAATACGTATTGCCTCTCATGGATATGGAGAGCTGTAAAGCTTGTCAAAACAGGAATGGGTTGAGAGCGAGTCAAAATATGGGATTTGGACACTGAGTCACAGCATCAACTCACCCTCAAGCAATGGAAGACGGGTAGCTTTCTTCTCACCAACAACTAGGGGTGTAAATGAGCCGAGCCGCTCGCGAGCCGCTCACGAGCGGCTCGGTCAACGCTCGGCTCGAGCTCGGTCAAAATCGAGCTCGAGCCGAGCTCGAGCGGCTCGTCAAATAAACGAGCACGAGCCGAGCCTAGATACTCTAGGCTCGTGGCTTGTCGAGCCGGCTCGCGAGCCATATAATATATGGTATAATATAATTAAAATATATAAAAATAATAATTAATATTTAAAATTTAAAAGTCAAAGCTCAAAACTCAAAAGCCCTAGAATTCTAGCGCCTTCAGAATTTGATATTTTATATTTCGAGTTTCGACTGTCGAGAGAGACTTTGGCAGTTTCTATTCGAGTATTCGTCCACGACTCCACGCCTCCACGAGTCCACGGTAGAGAAACTTCGACAGTTGCCGCCGGTGATTCACGACCAGACTTTGGCTCCAGGACATCGTCGACTCTGTCCACCCCAGGGTTTCCGTCGCGAGGAAGCTATAATTCTAGGTATTCATACGTTTGCGTTATTGGAACCTTGATATAAAAAGAAGATATAATTCTAGGTATTCATATTTCATACGTTTGCGTTATTGAAACTTTGAATATATTAGTTCATTATGGTATTGATTCAATTTAGCTATATTCCAGTTTAGTTTCTTGGGATTAACTATATTGATTAACTATTGAAGATATAATCCAGTATTCCAGTTTCTTAATTTGTTAAATATATTAGTTTAGTTTGTTATGGAACCTTGAATATATTAGTTCATTATTGTTAAATATATTAGTTTAGTTTGTCATGGAACCTTGAATATATTAGTTCATTATTTATTTCTTATTGAAGATATAATCCATTTACTTGCAGCAATATAATTTTATAATCCAGTTTCTTAATTTGTTAAATATATAATCCAGTTCATTATGGTTATTATATTAGTTTCTTAATTTGTTAAATATATGAAAGTAAGGTACTAGAATATTGGATTAGTTGTTGTTGAATTGAGGTATGATAACTTGATGTCGTAACTGTTTTCCATTAGGCATGTGAGCATGTCTACCGATAATTCATCTGTCCCGCAAAATCCACACACTCTAAATAGTGTGGTTGGTGAAAGCAATGAAACTATTAATCAATCACATGAACAATCTGAAGGAGTTGAAAGAGTAGAATTACATTCAGATGATCATGACACACAACAAAATGAAGAAACACACGAGCAAGAATTTCAAACAAACAAGAGAAAAAAGACTTCAGGTGTGTGGATTGATTTTCATATGGTCGACATAGATGGAGTGCAGAAGGTACAATGTAATCATTGTCATCATCATTTCGCATTAACTAAATCGGGCACAACAACTAGCTACAAGAGGCATCAAGACAAATGCGTTAAGAGAAAGGCACATTTGAAGGTAAGTACTTAAATTTGAAAATAAATTTTTATATAGCTAAATTATTCTATTCATTATTAATAGTTATGGTATTGGTTTTGTACTTTGTACTTTGTAGGTCACCGATCAACAAACAAAGTTAAATTTTATGCCTAGTGATGGAGTTCCATCCTCCCTTCCTCCATTACATCGTGGAAATTTTAATATGGAAAGAATGAGGGAGTGTGCTACTAATTGGATCATGATGCATGAACATTCGTTTACTATTTTGGAGGAAGCAGGATTTAACCTATTAATGAAAGAAGGATGGCCGGAGTGGAAAAAAATTAGTAGAAATACATGCAAAGCAGATTGTTTGCAGGTTTATGAGATTGAAAAGAAGAAGTTGAAGAACAATCTTGAAAGTGTTAGTAAAGTAAGTTTGACAACAGATTGTTGGAAGTCAAAAAATCAGAAGATTGAGTATATGGTTGTCACTGGACACTGGATTGATTCTTCTTGGAGGTTGCAAAAGAGAGTTTTAAACTTCATTAACATTCCACCACCGAGGGGAGGTCTTCAGCTTTCTGATGCTATATTTGGATGCATGAAAGAGTGGGGAATTGAAAAGAAAGTGTTTACAATTACAGTTGATAATGCTTCAAGTAACGATTCTGCTATTAGGTACATGAAGGATACACTCCAAAGGTCAAGAAGTTTGGTATGTGGGGGACGTTTGTTTCATGTTCGTTGTTGTGCACACATCTTGAACTTGTGTGTTCAAGATGGATTAGATGAGATTCAGAACATCATTAGTGATGTTAGAAATAGTGTGGAATATGTGAACCGGTCGGAATCAAGGCGTATACAATTTGCTAACTGTGTGCAACAATTGCAATTGAAAGATAGGAAATTGATTCGTGATTGTAAAACTAGATGGAACTCAACTTTTGAGATGTTAAGTTGTGCACTCAAGTTCAAAGAAGCTTTCAAGATGCTAAAAGATCGTGATCCTTTCTATGAGAGTTGTCCATTGGAAGATGATTGGGACAAGGTTGTCAAAGTTTGCTCAATTTTAGAGACTTTCTGGACAGCTACTCACATTATTTCAGGTTTGTTTCTTTTAATATATATATTTTTTTAATTTAGTTAAGGTTGTGACTTGTGAATTGTGATTATCTGAATTCAAATTTATTTCAGGTTCTGAGTATCCTACTTCAAATTTGTTTCTTCAAGAAGTTCAAAAAATCAAATCAACATTGGATAGTCATGTAGATGATGAAGATGACTTTATTAAGGATTTGGTTAAAAGAATGAAGAAAAAGTTTGATAAATATTGGGGTGAGTGCAATTTGTTGATGGCTATAGGTGCTGTTTTTGATCCAACAAAGAAAATGCTTGCAGTTGAATTCTGTTTCCCTAGACTTTATTCTGATAAGGAAGCTAAGGAGAATATAGCAAAAGTGAAGGAGATCATCAATACTCTTTATGAAGAGTATGTTGCTGAATCAATGAACAAAGATAATCCTGAAAATCTAAGTTCTTCTAACACTTTTAGAAGCCAAGTCAGCTGCCAAAAGTCTACATATGCTTGGGAAGATTTTGAGGGATTTTGTGCCCAAGTTGAAACTTCAGGGCCTAAAAACTCTGAGTTAGTAGACTATCTAGAAAAAGCGCGTCTTAAGACTACTGAGGTTCCAAGCAACTTTTGTTCTTTAGATTGGTGGAAGATGCATAGACTGCAGTATCCAATATTGTCTCGAATGGCAGCAGATATTTTAGCTATACCTGTTAGCAGTGTGGCTTCAGAAGCAACATTTAGTGCTGGGACAAGGGTAATTGATTCGTATCGTGCATCATTGTTGCCTGAAACAGGCCCAAGCTTTACTTTGTGGGGGTGATTGGCTAAGACATATACATGGAGTTACCAAAACAAAGTAAGTTAACTTTTATGCTAAAAGATACATTATTTTTTAAAAAATATTTGTTTAATTGTATACTTATTTTTATTTTATTTTTTTTGTAGAAAGAGAAATCATTCCAAGAAATATTTCTTCCGGCATCCAACTCATGAAAGTAAGTTACAAAGTAACATCTTTGTTTAACTATTTTTAATTAATTTCATTTATTATCTAATATTATTCATTTTTTTTTTTGCAAGTTGAACAGATATTTCCTGTTTTGAACATATCTGGGACGAAATATATATGTACAAGGAATCAAGGACTACTACACTGTTGACTTGTGTTTTGTTGTGATTTGCAAACTTATTTTGAATATTTTGAAGTTTGAACAATGTTATTGACTTGTGTCTTCACTATCTTTTACTTCGTTGCAAAATTATTTTGATTGTTTTTGATTTGAAGTTTGGATTATTTATGTATGGATAAAACAGAGTAGTTTAAATTTAAATCAAACAGGTCAAACCGTCAAATTCAAGGTTAAAATCGAGCACGCATTTGAACTCAAACTCGAGCTCGAGTTCGAGCCTGATCTCGAGCTCGAATTCGAGCTCAAAATCATGCTCGAACTCGAGCTCAAGATCGAGTTCGAGCTCGAGCTCGAGCTCGAGCATCCAGTCACGAGCTCGATCGAGCACGAGCTCGAGCTCGAGCATAGCTTCATTTACCGAGCTCGAGCTCGAGCATACCATGCTCGAGCTCGGCTCGGCTCGTTTACACCCCTACCAACAACTGGAATACAGAGTTTGTAAAAAGGAGGAGTTTACACCCTGGTGACACTATTTCCTTGTGTTGGGACTTTGAGAATCTAAGGTTCTTGTTCCGCACAAGTTCAATGCCCAAATCTTAGAATGAAATAAACTAATTCCATCAAATTTTGCTAGGATCCATGCATCTCCTATGTACTACTCTGCAGGATTTTGTACTTTCTATTTGTATGAATTGATTAGTAAATATTTTTATATTATTGACGTACTTCAAATCTATTTTACATCAGATCACTTTGTTATAGTCATAGTTTGTCATTAATTGCATAAAATCTACTTCCCTTTTGATGAAATTATGAAATCTGGTTTCATTGTCTTTATTTTGTATGTGATCAAGTGGATGTGTTTTGAATGTGCTTTAGTTTTATTCTTATATTTTCTTTTAGCAAGAAATGAGATTTCTGAATTGGAAGAAGGATTTTATGTTAAGTTTTCTTTTCCATTTGTTATTTGCATGCATGGAAATATCCTCGAATTCAGCTTTCATAGTCATCTCCAAATTTCTCAATCAACCCCAACAACCCATTTAAACATTGTGATGGAGTGATACAAACCACTCCTTGCGTTTTGGATTAGCAAGCTTCCTCTCTTTTCTTTTCACCTCTAAAACTTCCCCTAACACAAAGGTGGTAGTCATTATAAATTTGCTTTGGGAGCTAATTTGACCCTTCTTTCCTAGATTAAATAGCTACACCTGAAATACTTATAATTTCGTTGTTTTACTTTCAAAAATTTGTTAATCAATTAAATATCTATGAATTTTAATAATTTACCCATTAATTTTTTTCGTAAATAAATTTACTTTTCTTGTAGTGATAAGTAATCACATTACTTTTATTTTATTTCAACTCATTTTTTGATGTGGAAATAATATTATTATATTACCAAAGTTGTCATATATATAACTTGAATCAAAACAAGTTATATAAGATAAGTTGGGGATACATGGGGTGCAATCACTGCTGGCAATTATGAAATTTCCGATCACTTAAAAGTGATTTTAAATCAAGTCAAAAGCCTTGTTCCGATCACTTTTGGTATCCAGAAAAATCTTTGTTGCTATTTCCGGCCACTTTTTGCTTTCGACTTGATTTAAAATTACTTTCAGGTGGTCGGAAATTTTAAAATTTCCAGCAATGATATGCAACCCTAACCGAGTTAGTTGGATAATTGGTTTAGTAATTGCAAGCGTTTAAGTTTGACTCTCTATGAGAGCTGTCTATCTTTAAAACGCTTTGTATTATATTACTTCCAATTAGACACCATTGAAATTGGGCATTTGGTCTAGTGGTATGATTCTTGCTTAGGGTGCAAGAGGTCCCGAGTTCAATTCTCGGAATGCCCCTTACTCCTCCAAATTGAATTTCAGTTCAGCTACAAACAACTTACTATCTTCTATAACTGAATTTCAGTTCCTTGGGGAAGTTGGCTCTATAATTGAATTTTAGTTCAGCTACAAACAACTTGGGGAAGTTGGCTTAGGAAGTCATACATACATGTAGTCTTAAATAGGAAGTAGGATTCTTTTATGCGTTATTGAAAATCTAACAAATTTATTCAATTATGTATTTTTCTCTCTAACCATTACGACAGATAACAACAATATTATTTGAAGAAATTTGTTTCTCAACACATTTTTATATATGTATTGTTTTAAATTTTGAATATTCTTGTTGCATACAAGAATATTTGAGATATGTTAATTCAATTTTTGGTCCTAGATTTATAAGTGGCAATTCACTTTTAGTCATTTTTTATCAGAACATCCATTTTGTTTTGAATACGCTTTAGTTTTATTCTTATTATTTTCTTTTAGCAAGAAATGAGATTTTTGAATTGGAAGAAGGATTTCAAGGCCGGTGTTAAGTTTTCTTTTCTTCCTGTTTGTTTGGGAATATCTTTGAATTCAGCGTTTCATAGTCACTTCCAAATTTCTCAGTCAGCCCAACAAC
>NW_017617270.1:0-3333 GCF_001879475.1 Ipomoea nil | reverse complement strand
AAAAAGCCTAAGGAGTCGCCTCGACTGAGGGACTCGGCGAGAAGAGATAGGAAACAAGGCCCAGACCCTTAGTCGTTTCCGTGAAAAAGCCAAAAGGAGTCGCCTCGACTGAGGGACTCGGCGAGAAATTAAAGAGAAACAACGGGCACTGACCCAAAAAACCGTTTCTAAGAAAAGAAAAAGCCTAAGGAGTCGCCTTGACTGGGGGACTCGGCAAGAAGAGATAGGAAAAAAGGGCCAGACCCTTAGTCGTTTCCGTGAAAAAGCCAAAAGGAGTCGCCTCGACTGAGGGACTCGGCGAGAAATTAAAGAAACGACAGGGCACTGACCCTAAACCGTTTCTAAGAAAAGAAAAAGCCTAAGGAGTCGCCTGACTGGGGGACTCGGAGAAGAGATAGGAAACAAGGGCAAGACCTTAGTGTTTCCGTGAAAAAGCCAAAAGGAGTCGCCCGACTGAGGGACTCGGCGAGAAATTAAAGAAACAAGGGCACTGACCCTAAACCGTTTCTAGAAAAGAAAAAGCCTAAGGAGTCGGACTGGGACTCGGCGAGAGAGATAGGAAACAAGGGCCCAGCCTTAGTCATTTCCGTGAAAAAGCCAAAAGGAGTCCCCTCGACTGAGGGGACTCGGCGAGAAAGATAGAACAAGGCCCAGACCCTTAGTCGTTTCCGTGAAAAAGCCAAAAGGAGTCGCCTCAACTGAGGGACTCGGCGAGAAATTAAAGAAACAACGGGGCACTGACCCTAAACCGTTTCTAAGAAAAGAAAAAGCCTAAGGAGTCGCCTTGACTGAGGGACACGGCGAGAAGAGATAGGAACCAAGGCCAGACCTTAGTCGTTTCCGTGAAAAAGCCAAAAGGAGTCGCCTCGACTGAGGGACTCGGCGTGAAATTAAAGAACAACGGGGCACTGACCCTAAACCATTTCTAAGAAAGAAAAAGCCTAAGGAGTCGCCTCGACTGAGGGACTCGCGAGAAGAGATAGGAAACAAGGGCCCAGACCCTTAGTCGTTTCCGTGAAAAAACCAAGAGGAGTCGCCTCGACTGAGGCACTTGGCGAGAAATTAAAGAAACAATGGGACACTGACCCTAAACCGTATCTAATAAAAGAAAAAGCCTAAGGAGTCGCCTCGACTGAGGGACTCGGCGAGAAGAGATAGGAAACAAAGGCCCAGACCTTAGTCGTTTCCGTGAAAAAGCCAAAAGGAGTCGCCTCGACTGAGGGACTCGGCGAGAAATTAAAGAAACAACGGGCACTGACCCTAAACCGTTTCTATGAAAAGAAAAAGCCTAAGGAGTCGCCTCGACTGAGGGACTCGGCGAGAAGAGATAGGAAACAAGGGCCCAGACCCTTAGTCGTTTCCGTGAAAAAGCCAAAAGGAGTCGCCTCGACTGAGGGACTCGGCGAGAAATTAAAGAAACAACGGGGCACTGACCAAACCGTTTCTATGAAAAGAAAAGCCTAGGAGTCGCCTTGACTGGGGGACTCGCGAGAAGAGATAGGAAACAAGGGCCCAGACCCTTAGTCGTTTCCGTGAAAAAGCCAAAAGGAGTCGCCTCGACTGAGGACTCGGCGAGAAATTAAAGAAACAAGGGCACTGACCCTAAACCGTTTCTAAGAAAAGAAAAAGCCTAAGGAGTCGCCTCGACTGAGGGACTCGGCGAGAGAGATAGGAAACAAGGGCCAGACCTTAGTCGTTTCCGTGAAAAAGCCAAAAGGAGTCGCCTCGACTGAGGGACTCGCGAGAAATTAAAGAAACAACGGCACTGACCCAAAACGTTCTAAGAAAAGAAAAAGCCTAAGGAGTCGCCTTGACTGGGGGACTCGGCAAGAAGAGATAGGAAAAAGGGCCCAGACCCTTAGTCGTTTCCGTGAAAAAGCCAAAAAGAGTCGCCTCGACTGAGGGACTCGGCGAGAAATTAAAGAAACGGGGCACTGACCCTAAACCGTTTCTAAGAAAAGAAAAAGCCTAAGGAGTCGCCTTGACTGGGACTCGGCAAGAAGAGATAGGAAACAAGGGCCCAGACCCTTAGTCGTTTCCGTGAAAAAACCAAAGGAGTCGCCTCGTGAGGGAGCGAGAAATTAAAGAAACAAGGGCACTGACCCTAAACCGTTTCTAGAAAAGAAAAAGCCTAAGGAGTCGCCTCGACTGAGGGACTCGGCGAGAAGAGATAGGAAACAAGGCCCAGACCCTTAGTCGTTTCCGTGAAAAAGCCAAAAGGAGTCGCCTCGACTGAGGGACTCGGCGAGAAATTAAAGAAACAACGGGGCACTGACCCTAAACGTTTCTAAGAAAAGAAAAAGCCTAAGGAGTCGCCTTGACTGGGGACTCGGCAAGAAGAGATAGGAAAAAAGGGCCCAGACCCTTAGTCGTTTCCGTGAAAAAGCCAAAAGGAGTCGCCTCGACTGAGGGACTCGGCGAAATTAAAGAAACACAGGCACTGACCCTAAACCGTTTCTAAAAAAAAAAGCCTAAGGAGTCGCCTGACTGGGGGACTCGGCAAGAAGAGATAGGAAACAAGGGCCCAGACCCTTATCGTTTCGTGAAAAAACCAAGAGGAGTCGCCTCGACTGAGGGACTTGGCGAGAAATTAAAGAAACAATGGGACACTGACCCTAAACCGTATCTAATAAAAGAAAAAGCCTAAGGAGTCGCCTCGACTGAGGGACTCGGCGAGAAGAGATAGGAAACAAGGCCCAGACCTTAGTCGTTTCCGTGAAAAAGCCAAAAGGAGTCGCCTCGACTGAGGGACTCGGCGAGAAATTAAAGAAACAACGGGGCACTGACCCTAAACCGTTTCTAAGAAAAAAAAAGCCTAAGGAGTCGCCTCGACTGAGGGACTCGGCGAGAGAGATAGGAAACAAGGGCCCAGACCCTTAGTCGTTTCCGTGAAAAAGCCAAAAGGAGTCGCCTCGACTGAGGGACTCGGCGAGAAATTAAAGAAACAACGGGCACTGACCCAAAACCGTTTCTAAGAAAAGAAAAAGCCTAAGGAGTCGCCTCGACTGAGGACTCGGCAAGAAGAGATAGGAAACAAGGCCCAGACCCTTAGTCGTTTCCGTGAAAAAGCCAAAAGGAGTCGCCTCGACTGAGGACTCGGCGAGAAATTAAAGAAACACAGGGCACTGACCCTAAACCGTTTCTAAGGAAAGAAAAAGCCTAAGGAGTCGCCTTGACTGGGGGACTCGGCGAGAAGAGATAGGAAACAAGGCCCAGACCTTAGTCGTTTCCGTGAAAAAGCCAAAAGGAGTCGCCTCGACTGAGGGACTCGGCGAGAAATTAAAGAAACAAGGGCACTGACCCTAAACCGTTTCTAAGAAAGAAAAAGCCTAA
>NW_017617269.1:314349-454314 GCF_001879475.1 Ipomoea nil | reverse complement strand
GAGTCAAAATTGTCCCTAAAGTGGGTCAACTATTTTTGACTGCTAGACAGATCTCTAGAAAGTGTGTGAATTGGATTAATCTTTCATATCTCTGTGATGATGATGAAGAAAGATTTAGCTCAAAATCTATTATTTCTCTTGATAATTTGATGATTGGAAAGTTCGTATGCAGGTACACTTATCGGCTTTACACGATTGAAATGTGGGAAGTTATTTCCAATGGCCCTATAGAAATATTAAAAATCAATACGGCGTTTGTCCTATCCCCGGATGCTCCACAGTACGTACAAAAGCCAAAACCGGAATGGACATCGACGATAGAACGGAATAATCTTGACAATATTGCCAAGGATATTCTATTCAAAGCCGTTGATGATACAATATTTCAAAGATCCGAAAGTGTGCCACTGCAAAGAAATATGGGAAACTCTCATCAAGATTGGCGAAGGAGATGAACAAGAAAAGACAATAAGCTCACAATCACCATGAAGAAGTTTGAAGATTTCAAAATGCTCTCAAATGAAAGTGTTGCAGACATGGAAGCTCGAATGATCAAAGTTCTTGGAGAGATTAGTGATCTTGGCAAAAATATTAGCCAAAAAGAAATTAATCTCAAAATTCTACGAGGCTTACCATCTGCATGGGATATGAAGGTTACGGCTATGCGCGATCACCGAGATCTAAGAATGTTGTCTACAGACAATTATTTAGTGATCTAAAAGCATATGAGTTCGAAATGAAGGCCAAAGATGATGATGTTCATGAAGCTCGAAATGCTGCTCTAATGGCCGAACAACGTCAACTCCAGGTCAGTAGAAAATAATGTTGATTTTATGACTGACGAACAATTTGCTCTTTTTGTCAAAAAGTTTAGAAGGTTTATGCGAAAAGGAGACAACAAAAATTCTGCTCGTGGAAAATTCATCTCTCGCATAACACAAGAAGAAAAAGTCGAAGAAAATAAGGATTTGTGCTACAATTGCCGCAAATCGCGGACATTTTAAAATAAATTGTCCGTATCCGATCGTTAGCAAGTATCAAGGCAAAAATGTTGAATCTACACCGAACAAATCTGAAAGCAAAAGGTTCAAGCGCGACAAAAGAAAAGCTCTCGTTGTAACGAACCAACGAAAATGATGATTCGGAAGGATTCATCATCAAGCGATGAAAGTTCATATTCGGATGATGATACGGCGCTAATATGCAAGTCAATTGAGTTGAGTACAAGTGAAGATTGTCTTATGGCTCTTGACGCAGAGGAAGAAGATGTAACATCTAATTCTTTCAATTCTGTTAATTCTTCTTTTCTCCTGAATCTATTGACAATCTAATGCGAGAATGTCAAGAGATTATGCTCACTCATCCTCAACTCAAGGAGCGCAATAATATTCTAATTCTTGAAAAAGAAGAAATGAATAAAAAATTGCAAGATGCTTTACTTGAAGTAAGTTGAAGAATGAAAATATTCATCTTCAAGAAGAGTGTAAAGCAAGAGAGGTTAGAGAACATAATCTTAGAGCTACTATTGCTACGTTCACTAATTCGTCTAAAATTATAGATAAAATGGTGAGCATGCAAAAGCCATCAGGAGATAGAACCGGAATTGGTTATGACTCCACATGTTCTCAAACCCCTCAAAATCTGACTAATTCTACTACTACTTTAAATAATAAAGTTCAAGTGGTAAAATTTGTTAAAAGTCAGAATAGCACAATGAGACAAGGACTTGGCTATCAATCAAACGCAAAGTTGAATGTTGAAAGGCCGAAACAAGTTTATACTACGGTAAAGCAACAAAAATTCTACAAGCAAAGATATGCCAAAGAGTCAAGTGCAAAAAAATTTCATAGAAAAGAGGGAAGGTTTTCTAGAAATAAAGTTGGGAGATTTTATCCCACTCAAAAGATTGGTTGTGCAATAGATGTAATACTTTTTATAGACCAAAGCAACCATTCTCTTCCCAGGTGCCAAAATATAAAATAATTTTCAAAACCCGGCGCCAAAAATATTTTCTAATGTGAGTTATGATTATCGTGTCTCTAATGGTTACAAATCGCCTCATCTTAATTCAATAAGATCAAGGTGGGTTTGGTTACCAAAATCACTAACAGTAAAGGACCCAAGCAAGTATGGGGTACCTAAAATTAATTAATCTTTTTTGCAAGGATGTTTGGTACATCGATAGTGGTTGCTCATGCCACATGACTAGAAATAAATCATATCTAGTTAATTTCAAAGAAATCGATGGACCAAAAGTTATATTCGGAGGAAATCAAAATTATGGAATTACAAAAGGAGTTGGCACGATCAAGAAAAATGGTTTGAAGATTGAAGATGTTTCTTTTGTTGAAGGATTAAAATTTAATTTGTTGAGCACTAGTCAATTTTGTGATAAAGGCTATCTTGTAGAATTTTCTAAAGATAATTGGCCTAATCAAAAATGAGCTCACAAATGAGATTGTTTTATCTGGAGAAAACGGCGAAAGAACATGTATATCGTGGATTGGAGCACAAGCAAAGATTCAGTGTGCTTAATGGCCAGAAATTCAAATGAAGCTAATTGGGAATGACACAGAAAGCTCAACCACTTAAACTTCAAGACCATCAATCAGCTTGCAAAGAAGAATCTAGTAGAAGGCTTGCCAGATATTATCTTCAAGAAGGACCAAGTGTGTGATGCATGCCAACGTGGAAAGCAAATCAAATCATCATTCAAATCAAAGACACACGAGTCAACGTCAAGACCGCTAAGCTTACTACATATGGACTTATTTGGACCGGTTGATCCAATAAGTGTAAGTGGTAAGAAATATACTCTCATTGTTGTTGATGATTTTTCCAGGTACACTTGGACCGTGTTTATCAAGAAGAAAAATGAAGTTGAGCAAGTTCTACCGAAGCTGTTGAAGCAACTACAAAATGAGAAAGAATTGCAAATATCAAAAATACGAACGGATCGCGGAACCGAGTTCGTGAATGGAGTTATACAAGCTTTTTGCAATTCACATGGAATTTCTCATCAATTATCTGCCGCAAGAACACCGCAACAAAACGGTGTTGCCGAAAGAAGAAATCGGACGCTCAAAGAAGCCGCACGAGTGATGATTAGTGCTGCCGGTCTCCCGAAACGATATTGGGCGGAAGCTATCAACACTGCTTGTTACACGCAAAATCGAAGCATGATCCATAAGCAGTACAAGAAGACGCCATATGAGTTATATAAAGGGAGAAAACCAAATATTGGTTATTTTCATATTTTTGGATGCAAATGCTTTATTCATATTAATGATAAATTGCATCTAAAAGCTTTTGATGAGCGTGCAGATGAAGGAATTTTTCTAGGATATTCAGCTACCAGCAAGGCGTACAGAGTTCTGAATAAAAGATCAATGGTGGTTGAAGAATCCATACACGTGGTATTTGATGAAAAATCACAAATCAAAAATGGCGCTCTGGATGAAGAAATTGCTCAAAATGGTAACAAGTGTCATATTGATTTTTGTGATACTAATGATACGTGTGAAGATGATGTTTTGCAGGGAATGGATGAGTTGGAAATTAATTCTCTAGAAAATCCCATCCCTCATCTAGAAGAAGTTGGAAATTCTTTTAATAATAATTTTGGGAGTGATGTCTCACGTGGGAATGGAGATGCAGTACAAGTTGGTGATCCAATTAATGATCAAATTGCATGTGATGTTGGTAATCAATTTCAAGACAATTTAATTGATGAAATTCGAACCAACACTGCAAATTCACAACAAATGGATCCACCCAGTACCATGCACCCATTTCAACCAGATTTAAGATGGCTCAAAAATCACCCTCCAGAATTAATTATTGGGAATATTCATGAAGGCGTGAAAACAAGATCATCTACCATGGAAGCATTGTTCACGTGTTATCTATCTCAGATTGAACCAAAAGAAATTGACGAAGCTCTCAATGATCCGGATTGGATAAATGCTATGCAAAAGGAGCTCGATCAATTCAAAAGAAATGATGTTTGGGAACTTGTTCCAAGACCGCCAAACCACAATGTTGTAGGAACCAAATGGGTCTTCCGGAACAAAGCAAACGAAGAAGGCGTGATTGTTAGGAATAAAGCAAGGCTCGTTGCAAAAGGATAGTCTCAAGAAGAAGGAATTGATTTTGATGAAACTTTTGCACCGGTGGCCCGACTTGAAGCAATCAGAATTTTCCTAGCCTACGCCGCACACAAAGATTTCACCGTTTATCAAATGGATGTGAAAAGCGCATTCTTGAATGGTCTACTCGAAGAAGAAGTTTATGTCGAACAACCCCCAGGTTTTGAGGTAAAAGGCGAAGGTGATAAAGTCTACAAACTTAAAAAGGCATTGTATGGGTTGAAACAAGCACCTAGAGCTTGGTATGATACTTTGTCAATGTTCTTGATAAGCTGTGGATTCACCAATGGCCTTGTTGACAAAACTTTATTTAGAATTCAAGATGGTGATCATATTTTATTAGTGCAAATATATGTTGATGATATTATTTTTGGAAGCACTAACAATTCTTTGTGTGAGAAATTTTCGAAGCTTATGCAGAATAAATTCGAAATGAGCATGATGGGTGAATTGAATTACTTCTTGGGTTTACAAGTCAAACAACTGAAAGAAGGAGTATTCATCAATCAAGCAAAGTACACCCGCGACTTGATAAAGAAGTTTGGCCTTGATGGAAAATCATCGATCAAAATTCCAATAAGCACATCAATAAGGCTAGACAAAGATGAAGATGGAAAGGATGTCGATCAAACAAAATATAGAGGAATGATTGGTTCACTTCTATATCTTACCGCAAGCAGGCCGGACATTTCTTATGCTGTGGGAGTGTGTGCAAGATTCCAAGCAAATCCAAAAGAAAGCCACCACACCGCAACAAAGAAGATCATACGATATTTGAAAGGCACAATCAATGTTGGATTATGGTATCCAAAAGGTACAGAGTTTACTCTAACAGGTTTTTCAGATGCGGATTTTGCAGGTTGCAAAATAGACAGAAAAAGCACTTCCGGGACATGCCAGTTCTTGGGGGCAAGGCTTGTTTCTTGGTTCAGCAAAAAACAAAATTCCATCGCAACTAGTACCGCCGAGGCCGAATATATTGCTGCAGGAAGTTGTTGTGCGCAAATTTTGTGGATGAAGCAACAATTGAAGGATTACGGAGTTAATTGTGATGACGTTAGTATTTATTGTGATAATACTAGTGCAATCGCTATCACTCACAATCCGGTGCTTCACTCAAGAACCAAACATATCGACATTCGACATCATTTTATAAGGGATCACGTTGAAAAGAAAAATCTGAAGATCGAACATATCCCTACGGAAAACCAAGTTGCTGATATTCTCACGAAGCCTTTATGCGAAACGAGATTTTCTACCTTAAGGCACGAGTTGGGAATGATCGAAATGAGCTAAGTATCACTGGACTTAATCTCTCTATTTAAATTGATACTTGTGCTCAAAATTAATTGTTTTACGTGGATAAATTGTTTTATGTGTTTCTATGCATGTTTTTATTCGAAATATTTATGTGATAAAATTGCAATATGTGTTAGAAATTTATTTGTGTATTTGCATGTATTATTTAACGTGAGATCATATGCCATGCAAATTAATTTGATAAAATGTGCAATTCGTCATTTATTTGATAATTTGTATAAAATTGCATGTTTTAATGTGTTAATCAGTTTTTGAGTATGTGTTCATGTTTCTGTAAATTAACTAACTTGTTTGCATGAACAATTTGCTCTAAAAATGATTTACCATGTTTATTTGTTAATATATATGTGTTGTGTGCAAAATGTGATTTAATATGTTATTTGTATGTGTGTTTCATATATATGCAGTATATGTGATATAAATTGCTATAAAATGTTTTAGAAATCTAGAAATTAGTATTTTTGTTAGTTTCTAAAATATTTTGGAATCCGATTAATATGTTTTTTTTTATATAAAGTTGTTTCTAATTATAAATTAGGAATATGTGTGTTAATTTCCAAATTATATGTATTTTAATTAGGAATGTCGTGTATATGTGTTTAATATTTTGGTATGTGTGATTAATTATTTGTGGAGTAATTTTTGCTACTAACGAGATGTTTGAGTATGTTTATATCTGTGGTACACGATTTTGAGAAGGAAATCAGGAGATAAAGGAGGAAAATTAGAGTTTAATTGGGCATCAAACCTCCACCCATAAACTCCTACACTTTCTAAACCTCCACCCAACCTAAACCTCCCCCCATAATCCTCTTCTAAATCAAATCTTTCCAAACAGATTTACCCTCTCTCTCTCAAATCGACACCCCCATCTCGCCTGTCAGAAATCTACACTCTTAATCGATCCTCACAAACAAATCTCAAGGAGATCAGAACCCAAATCCTTCCTAAGTGTCTCTTCAAATCTCCACCCTCTACACCTTACGTGCATTGGGTATTTCTAAAGATGTGTGAGCATTAAATGCTCTTGTCTGCTCATGATGACATTTTCTCTTTCTTCATAACACTCTCTATCAGATGACTCATCTACCCTAAACTCACCCAATCGACACACCTCAACCAAAGGGTACAATTGAGAAGTCCCATCTCTCTCTCTTAAATTCGAAAAACCCCTTTGAGTCATCCTCCTCATATAAACCCCTCTCCTATATCTCAAAAACTCTTTCAAGACCTTCAGAATATCAGAAAACTCACTCTCAAATTATCTCTCCTCGATCAATCAATCTGATCATCATGGCTCAATCTGGAAGAAAGCAAATTGATCCTATTTCTGCCCTCTCGCAACAAGTGACGAATGGGATGGTTCTCAATCCTGAGTTTTTCAGACTAGGTTCTACCAACAAGGACACGACCGAGAAAATTCTTCAAGCTTTAAAAGACTGTGGACTGTTTGATTTCTTCACCTACAACTACTTTTGAACCTTTGAAGAAGATGTAGCCGAATTTTATCTACATGCAGTCGTTGAAAAGGACTCGATAAAATCTAGAGTTGGAGGATCAGAAGTTTCGATCACTGAAGATGACATACACAAGTGCTTCAACTTTCCTGAATCTCAGATAATGCCAGAATCTCACAGCTATGTTGTTCAAAATTTTTGGAATGAGATTCGTGGTCCTACGGCTCCAATTTTCTCTGATGTATCCGCTCATAAGAATGTATTGAAGTTTGAATATGAGATGTTGGTGGACATGATTTACAAGATTCTTGAACACAAACTGGGAAGTACTGAAGATTTGACCGCGTCAACAGTGTGCCTGATGGACGGAATCATGAAAGGAATAAAATTCAAATGGGCAAAATTTATCTACAGGAAGATGGTTATTTTTGTTCATGCTGCCAAACCAATGAAGAAACCTGCTGTAGTGGACCGATTCTATCAAAATGTTGGATATGGTCTCATCATTGGAGAACTGCTAAAGAAGAAGACAATTCCAATGAGAAAACA
This sequence comes from Ipomoea nil, assembly GCF_001879475.1. NCBI lineage: Eukaryota > Viridiplantae > Streptophyta > Magnoliopsida > Solanales > Convolvulaceae > Ipomoea > Ipomoea nil. The sequence goes on along the minus strand of NW_017617269.1, from coordinate 446,840 downwards.
CAAAAATATTGGAATTTACAGAGCTCTCTTCAGAAAATTCAGTCCTAACTTTGGAAAAAGGTCAAGCCAGAGAAGAGGACAAGAAGGTGGGAGTTCTACAAGTTCAAAAACACCTCAGAGTTCCAGACCGAGAAACAGGAAAGCAATCTCAACCTCAAGTAATCAAATGGGATCAAGCAATCGATCAGGAAGAGATCAAGAAGCCATCAGTACGGCTATGGCAGTTGTTCCAATCAAATATGCCAAACCAAACTTGTTGGCCGAAGGAGTTGATGATACTACAAGAATGGAATTTGCAGGAGTTGATGTGCAAATTTCGAATGATCTACAAAGAAGGCTCTCGAGTCAATCTGCAGCCGAAGGAAGTGCAGGACCTATAGTTTTTGACTCAGCGCTCATTCAAGATGATCCGGAGCTGTTGAAAGAATTGATAATGGTGCAAACTTGGAGAGAATGGAAACTTGAAAGATATCATTCTTTCATGTCAAAAATCACCCCAGATTTGATACGAAGTGAAGATTTTTCCTTGGAATGGTGTGGAACGAACGTGATACTAGATGCACTCAACATGGATTTAAATCAAGTGTATCACATGAAGCTACACGAGAAGGCAGCCAGACAAAAAGGAAAAGCACCAATAAAAGGAGGCAGTACGGCTCAAGACCGTTAGCCGAACAAGAGAGACAGAATGAAATTTCACTTCAGTTAGCTCTACAAAGGTCAGTGTATGACACACATCATTATCCAGGTAACACATCTCTTGTGGATAATGAAGTTTTTGATGAAAGAACTGATGGGACGGCACTCATTGATGTACCAATCATAAGCACCGAAAATCATATGGACATACCTGTGAAAGTCCATGATGCTTCTTTATTGATATCTGATTTGACCCCCACACCAATTAATGTGAATCTGGAGTGCAATGAACAACTTGTGGGAGCCACTGAAGAACAAGTGTCAGAAGAAAGAAGAAGAGATATACCAGTGGAAGTTGCAGTAGAAGTTGCTACTGAGAGTAGACTGCAAATCACAGAGGATTTATCCAGTGTATTGCCGGTACACCATACCGAGTCTACCATGCCTACCATGGACCCTGTTCTAGAAAATGAAGATTTATTTACAGAGAACTATACGAGAACAGAGGTCTTAGAAGAAGAAATTGGTGATCTCAATCAATAAGCCGAATCACCTGAAGAAGAAGGGATGCAACTTATTGATACAGTTGTTCTCACAGATCCGAATAGAAGTCCGTTCGGATCCCCTCAAAACTTTGTGCAGATGAATGAACAAGAAGATGACATATTTTCATCCTTATTTGCCAAAGTGGCCGAATCCAGTGATGTTGTTTGTCAAACTATTGGAGAAAAATTGGTTGAACAAAACCAAAAGCTAGATCAACAACACACGGATGTACGAGTCAATCTGAAGGAATTAATGGAGCATCAAAATATTTTGAAGACCCAGATTGACAAAGCATAAAGAATTCTGAAAGGAGAATTGACAAAAGGCTTACTTGAAGTGCTTCAGCTCATGAAGAAGGAACGTGAAGCAGCTGAAAAGATTCACAATGAACGTCACTTGAGACAGATCAAAGCAATTCAAGACCAAGAAAGCCGAATCAACAAACTTGAAGCTGAACTCGCAGTTACAACAAACAAGCTGGACAACGTGCAAACCATTTCCATTGAAACACACAATAGTGTTGAAACTGTGAAGGCAAACCAAGACCGAGATTTTAAGACCCTTGCATTTTTGGTTGATAATGCCAAAAGGGGGGAAGATATTCTCAGTCACTTGGCTTTGCAACAACAAGAATTTATTCTTGGAAGTCAACAACAGCCAGTAATGTCTACTCAAGGTAGAGGCCGAAGCCGCGGACAATCCTCACAAGGACCATCTCAGATTGGTTTTGCTCAGTTCGCGAATCATAGTCTTGGTACGAGTACATCAAAGGTTGCTGAACAGCGTGGCTGGTTCGAATGCTCTAAGGGTACCGCCACTCAGACAACAATATGGGCCAAAGAAAATTTACCAAGCATGATCAAGAAATGGCCTGCAGCCGATCATGCCCAATAGATCTCGGAGAAGAATAAAGAAGAAGAAGGCAAAAGGAAAAGAACCGAGATGTGGTATGAACTAAGAGATTTCACCTGAAATATGGGCATGAATCTTGGAGAAGAAAGAAGCTTCGAAGAATGTGTCTTATGGTGGGAAAACGGAGTTCTTCCGGGCAACAATATCAAAGAAGCTTTTGGACATTACATGGTCGGACAGCTTACAAAGAAATTTCAGAATGCAAAGTTCAAAGATGATTTCTTCAAGCTCAGAGAACATGTCAAGGAAATTTTGAAGAAAGACTTTGGTGTGAAGAAACCCAGAAGGTAATCTGAAAATTCTCTTAAGCTGATATTCTCTATTTTCGAACCTCTGTTGAGTTTTTCTCTATAAATTCGAAATATATCAATAATAATTTCCCATGGTCTATTTTGAGTCTTTAATTTTATTTGTTTAATGTAATTAGACTTTCGTGAATTAAAAGACAAGAAATATGTCAAACGCACGACAAAATTAAAAATTGATGATGATCAAAATAAAAATAATTCAAGATGCGTTTAGGAGCTTGTCTAAAAATTTAATTCACAAGTTTCTTTTGATTGTGTCTAGAAAACCATTTGTTAAACTCATCTTGGCTTTGTCAAATAAAATTGAGCAAAAAGATTATTTTTCAAAGACTTAAAGCCAATGACTGAGTATAGGTTTTGGCATTATCAAAAGGGGGGAAATTGTTAGGAATGAAGTGTAATAGTTTTGATATGCCAAATTTGTATTTGTAGATCCCCCAATTTTATTTCATAGGTCTAGTAGAGTCTTAGACCAAGATTGGGAAATTATTTAATTATGAAAAGAGAAAAACAGAGGAAGATGGATGAAAATAGAAGAAGAAGATATAAAGCCGAAAATCAAGAATTTGTCTGGAGAAAATGACAAATTGAAGAAGAAGATGAATGATACAATATTCACGTCGCTACTACTCAAAAAAGATATCCCAGAAAAATTTTTGTGAAGAAAATTAATATTGGAAGAATGCATGAAATTGACTTGGAGATCAAACATCTATGGAAAGAAATAAGTACATCAAATGTGATTGGAGATTTAATCAAAAGCTGTACGGACGAAGTGGATGATGCTTGATATATTATCCGAAATGGCTCAAGTTTGAAACTCACTATCAACAATTTTACAAGGTAAAATTTGAGAAGTCAAATTAAATTAATTCAATATGGGAGCCAATGTAAAATTGAAATTGGGAGCCAATTGAGGTTGAATGTAGAATTGAAGATTCAAAGAAGTCTGGGAGCTAATTTCAAAGTCAAAGTCAACAATTCAAATTGGGAAGCAACAATTCAAATTGGGAAGCAATTGAAAGCACCAGGAGCCAATTGCAAGTCAAAGTCAATTGGGAGCCAATTACAAGCCAATTGAAATTGGGTGTCAATTACAAAGGAGAAATTCAAATTGGGTGAAAGTTCAAAGCCAGTTTGAAGTCTGAGAACACCCAGACGTGAGAATGAAGAAGATGAAGATGAACTTACAGTGAAAATATGCTCACAAGGAAAAATACTAGTTTAACTAGTATGGGATTAAATTGATGAATATTTTTAAATCCCAAAGATACAAAGACCACTTCAGAGCTGATCAGAGAAGCCATTCTACACCAAAACTGAGACCCAGATATTTCCACTCAACGTAAAACCAGAGGAGTATCAGATGAAGTTTGGGAGCTCATTTACATGGAGATGAAACTCCATCAAACGGCTAGCTTATCTCTTCCTGACATTTTTGCAGAAGATAAGATAAGATCTCTGACAAAAAGATACAAGATTTCAAAAATGAGAGCGTCTCTTTCCAACGGGCAGATTCTCATTACCAGCTATAAAAAGATGAAGATATGAAAACTTGAAGATAACGAACTCACGAACAAGAGAGCAGAAAATTCGAATCCATCAAAGGGATCGAATAGAGCAATTAAGCTTGAAAGAGCATAGAACAAAAATCTCATTTGGTACAGAGCATACCAAAAATCTTCAAGTGAGAAGTGAGAGAAGAAAAAGAACTCAGAGAGCTTCAAAAGAGAAATATTTTGAGAGTTCTTAAACAGAGCAAAACAGAGCATAAATATCAAGTGCTTTACTTGATATATTCAAAGAGAGAAAACACTCAGAGCTGTCAAGAGAAATCTTTCCAGAGTGTTTATCTTCATCAAAGAGACCTGAGCATCATTGAAGATCATCTACAGAGTCTCAGAAGTTGGAAGCAAGACAATACTTGTTTTGGAGCAAAACAAGAGAAGGGAGGAAAGTAGCACAGAGCTGTGAAATCCTGGATTGTCACACGGAGCTGTGAGATCCGAAGCAGCAGTATCGGAGGCACTGGGCGTGATTGGTGTGGGCTTGGTGATCAAAGCACCAGATCACGGATACGTTTCTACCGGAGTGTGGAAGACGGGGGAAAGTAACGCGGAGTCGTGAAATCCTGGGATAGTAGCGCGGCGACGTGAAACCCGAAGCAGCAGTGTGGTGTCACTGGGCGTGATTAGTGCGGGCTTTGTGATCAAAGCACTAGATCACGGAAATTCATTGTATCTTGGAACCAAGGAGTGGTAGATATAGTGAATTAGCTCTTGGAGAAAAGAGCAAGTGGAGTATGAGGATTACACCACCTCGCGAACCACTATAATTGTCTTGTGTTCTTTACTGCTTTATTTACTTACTGCTCTTTACTTACTTGCTTTGCACGATATATATACTGCTCACACAATCTCACACACACTTTATCTTTATTTAATTCCGTTGTGCACCATACTCTAACAATCTAGTTAAGAGTTTTGGTTTATCTCTGTCTTAGCAATTGTTGTGCTGTGCGAAAAAGTTTGAAAGTCTATTCACCCCCCCCCCCCCTCTAGACTTTCACCCTACCTCTTTTGGGACCAACAGAGGAAGGTAAATAGGTAAAGTTAATACTATATCAAATATTGATAACATTGGTTTTCAATCGGTAGTGTAACACCCCGTGTTACGGCCTCTAACCCGGACTAATTATTTAATTGATTACCGTTAATAATAAGTAGAAAGGATTTAATTGAGTTAGGATCCCTTTAATTAATTAATATGGCCCACCATGGATCATGGACCCTTATCCTTAATCTTACAAGGAATAGGATGGGTGGACCCTTGCTATTCAGACCCTAGTTAGGACTCCTAAATGTATGTATATATATATATATATATATATATATATATATATATATATATATATATATATATATATATATATATAGGGACCTAAGAAGCATTTAGTAACCCTACCACAATTAATTCCACCACACAAGATATTCCCATGAATCCCCCTGCCACCAAACGTTGGAGAACCCACGGGAAGAAGATCTTAGAGAAAGAACCTTAGTAGCCAAGGATATTGATTAAGGCTAAGAGGTAACACATGTCTCAACAAAACCTATTTTCCTCGCTATATCTTATTCATTGGCTCCTTGATATATGATTCTGTTCTTGAGTCTTGATAGAGCTTTGCCTAGGGTTTATATTGTGTTTAAGTGATAATCTTGATGTTTATGTGTTAATCTTGATGCTTATGTGATAATCTTGACGTTCTTGATACTATGATAAATTATATGAAGGGTCTTGTATTTTGATTATGTTTAGAGCCCTAGGGTCATAACGTGGATTGGTATTATATTATTCTTGGTATATTTGGGTGGGATGTTGCATGATCGGGTGTTGAGTCTAGCCTAGGACTTGTGTCTAGGACTTTACATATAGGTTTCTTGATGTTCTTGTGATTCCAGATGTCCTCGTGTTAGGCTGTATTTCGTGTGATTCTTGGTTTTCCGTTACTTGAATACGTGGTGTTATTGTTCATGTTTGAATGTTTCTAGACATGGTTTCGGGTTCCACGAAAGATCCCGAGACCGAAATATTACATATGAGTCAGTGGGGGGTACGTGGAGGCAGGGGTGCCCACCACCTACCCGCTACCCCCTAGCCCGGTTTCCAGCGGGCAGGCGACTGCTCGCCGGGCACCCGCTGGAACTGTAGTCGCCGCCGGCGGGTGGTCCTCCACCCGCTGGAAAGTTGGTGGGTAATGTGATGTTTTCCCCCGTTTGTTGTTTCCCCGTGTCCCGTTGCGAGCCATTGCACCACATCGGTGTTTGTGAGTCTAGTGTGATGTATCGGGTACCGTTCTTAGGATAAAAGAGTCTTGTGTGTTGCATGCGAGTTGAATTGGTATCCCGTTGGCTTAGGAGGGAGGTGTATGATCCCGTAAGAGTGTCGTGGGTGGGTTAATGTGGTTTGTTATTGTAACACCCCAGATTTTCAAGACATTTAAAACTTATAATAAAGGTAGAATCTTATTAAATCCCAAGATATAAATACAAGCGTTCGGGGTGTTATGCCACACCTGGGCTAGAGAACCCAAGTGCACAGGCTAACTAACTAATATCCTCAAAGCGTGGATACGTAAACGTGGCACGCAGGCCAAAAGGGAAACTATCTACTTCTAAGTTCTAGCGCACTCCAGTGACTTAATCTTCTGTGCCTAAAAGCCAAATATATCTGTTCAGCGAGAGATGCTGGTAACCCACTCCAACGCGTTGAAATACAATACATATAGAGATATATATAGATATACAAAAACCATTTTGAGCATGAAGATATATCCTACGAACTCTAGCTTTAAAACCGGGAATGACTCGACAGATAAGGCCAGACACAAGCAATAGTTATAACGAGCATATGCAGTTCACAACAGATAAGGCAGGTAAGGCAAAGCATAAACAATGATCATAACCCAACATGAACAATCCCCAATATAAATCCCATAGTCACATCCCCCAAGACACTCATAATCACAACTCGTCCATGTCACAACAAATAACACACTTTGTTGGCGCCACAGGACCAATCGCATGCCCATACATGAGGGTCAGCGCATATAGCTCTGACACGGCCCCGCAGCACCCTGCCCCGTATCGCAACACGGAGGGGTCGATCGCAACCGACCGATGAACCGCAGCTCATCATAGTGTTTGATCGCAACCAAACAGTGGACCGCAGCCCAAGAGAATGTCATCTGACCGCAGCCAGGAAAGAGGACGAACCGCAGCTCGTATAGAAACGTTTGATCGCAACCAAACGGTGGACCGCAGCCCAAGAATATCAATCTGACCACAGCCAGCTTCTGAACCGCAGCTCAGGATAACCAATCCGATCGCAACCGAATTGGGGTAACACCCACACATATCACATAGCAAGCACATGCAACCCACATTACATATTGGGAAGGGGGGAGAAAGCGTATAACAAAACCTATGCGTGATCCTTCACATACTAAGAATAGTCCTAAGGGGTTCATACTCCTTCCACCTAGGTCAACGGGATACCAATTCAACTAGCATGCAATATAGTAGACTCGTAAACCTACGAACGGTACCCGAAATATCAAACTAGACATAGGCACGATAAACGGAGTCCGTTGGGACACCACGGGGAACGGGGGAACATCAAACGGGGAAGCCGGGATCCCAAGTTGGGGGAAATTCCTGCGGGTAGCCGGTGGGTGGGGGGCCACCCGCCGGTTTTACTGTTCCGGGCAGCGGGTCGCCGGCGGGCAGCTGCCCGCCTGCCGGCCACCCGCTGCCAGGCGGTGATTCTCGGCACCGGGTAGGTGGCGGGTCCCCTACCCCCCACCTACCCCCCATTGACTCTTTTTCATCAATTGCGCCCCGGGGACCGTTGTGGAACCCGAAACCATGCTTAGACACTTTACAACGCAATTAACGACAACATGTAGACAATTAACGGATCAATTACGAGAAACGAACGACGCATAACCTATCATGCTTTTCTAAACACAATCAACACCCAAACATGCGATTTCCTCACCCAACAACCCAAGAATAAGATCATACGATACATCCTAGGGTTCTAATCGCTTTTATATCAACAGGAATACGATTCGTCTTCTAATTACAAGATTCGGTAAGAATAACGCATCGGCATCAAGAACATCACACAATTATCAAGAACAACACATAATTATCAAGAATCCCAAATAATCATCAAGAACATCATAATTATCAAGAGACTCCCAATATCAAGATTATCAAGATCCTTCCTGGGATCATCACATCAAACATCAACAATAATTATCATCAGGGTTGTAAAAATCCCGCCTAGGCACCGAGTAATCGGCGCCTAGGCGCTGGGTGCCCATAGGCCGTGGCGATTTCCGCCCTAGGCTCCCGCCTAGGAGATCGGCCGCCTAGGCGCCCGCCTAGCGCCTAATTCAGCCGCCTAGCGCCTAATTCGTACGATTACGCCGAGTTAACTCGTCAATTTCTATCGAGTTAGTCGAGTTAACCCGACCAACTTGACCTTGCTAATTTTTTCCATTTATATGACAAATACATATAATATGACATATATACACTCGTAGATTAGTTTGATACTTTCAATCTTTGGATGATTGAAGTATTTGGGTATTTCATTTGAGTTTTTATTTTTTTTAATATTTTTTTGATGTTATGACTTATGAATTGTCATTATGTCATTTATTTGGATGTGTTATTTGATAGAATGTTGAAAACAGCCTCATTAAATTTGTCAAATTGCAAGTTTGCTACTGTTTTTTTCGCGACCGCCTAGCGCCGCCTAGATTCCGCCTAGGCGTCGACTAGGCCGCTTAGGCGCTAGGCGCTGCCCGGGCGCCCAACTAGCGCCCAGCGCCTACTGCAACCATGATTATCATAACTCGCCAAACACAATAATATGGGGAAACCCTAAGGGGGAATCATAACTATAAAAATAGGTTTTGTTGAGACATGGGTTACCTCTTAGCCTTAATTAATTCCTTGGCTATGAAGGGTCTTTCTTTAAGCTTTCTTGCTTTCTTGATTTCTTCTAAGGGGATTCTTGGAGCACTTTGGGGTGGTGGAAAGTTTATTGTGGTGGGGGGTTCTAGGTGCCTCTTAAGTCCCCTATTTATATATTTAGGAGTCCTGGTTAGGAACTAATATTATAGGCTTGCTAATTCTATTCCTTTTGGAACTAAGGATTGGGTTTAGGGATAAGGGTCCATGGTCCATAGTGGACCATATTAATTAATTAAAGGGAATCCTAATCGTAGTCTGAATAGTAAAAGGCCTACTTCCTTTATTCCTAATAGATAACTAGGTCTAGGATTCCTAATTAGAATCTGAATAGTAAAGGGTTTACTTTCTTTATTCCTAATAGGCTTAGGACTCTAATTTAGGCAAGGGTCCACGGTTCATGGTGGACCTTTATTAATTAATTAAAGGAAACCTAACCGAATTAAATCATATTTAATTATTATTAACGGGATTAATTTAATAATTAATCCGGGATTGAAGGCCGTAACACGGGGTGTTACAGTTATGGATGAGTTATGTTGGGTTACGTGTTCCCGATGATTCCCCGTCGTTATGTGTTAATGTGGGTTGCATTTTGTTTGACTTTTATGTTGTTGTGCATGATAACCCAATTGGTTGCGATCAATTGGCTATAATGACTATCTGGTGGGTTGAGAACCGCCAGGTATTAACCCGACCGGTTGCGATCGGTCGGCTATACAGGTAGTTGGATTGGTTGAGAACAATCGGTTGTTATATATATATATATATATATATATATATATATATATATATATATATATATATATATATATATATATATATATATATATATATATATATATATATATATATAGGGCTACGGTCCATAATCTAGTTGCGATCAGACATATATGATAATAGGGCTGTGGTCCACCGTTTGGTTGCGATCAAACATTTATGATACAAATGACCTGCGGTTCATTGATTGGTTGCGATCAATCGTTTGGTTCTTCCTTGTGCTGCGGTACAAGTTAAAGTGCTGCAGGGCCATGTCAGAGCTATATGCACTGACCCCTTGGCAATGAAACTCAAGGTTCGGGTCATGTGAATGGTCCTGCGGCACCACCATATGTTTGTGCACCAATACGTGTTTTATTGTTGATTGCTTGATTGTGATGATAACTGGGTATTGATATAGTTTGTATTGTGTAGTCTTGTGACCTTAGGGTGCATGCTAGAATCTTTATGTTTAATTATATTGAATGTATCTGCTATTGCTTGTTGAATCTGTTCTCGGATTTAAATTAGAGTTACTCAGGTTTATATATGCATTCCAGTTTCAAAATGAGTTTTTAAAAGAAGATATCAAGCTGAAAATCAAGAATTTGTCTGGAGAAAATGACAAATTAAAGAAGAAGTTGAATGATATGAAAATCACGTCAATGCTACTCAAAAGATATCCCAGAAGAATTTTTGTGAAAGAAAATTAAGATTGGAAGATTGCATGAATTTGACTTGGAGATCAAGCATCTATGGAAAGAAAGGAGTACATTAAATATGATTGGAGATTTAACCAATTGACCGTACGGATGAAATGGAAGATGCCTGATATATTATGTGAAATAGCTCAAGTTTGAATCTCACCATCAACAATTTTACAAGGTAAAATTTGAGAAGCCAAAATTAATTAAGTCAAGGAATTGGGAGCCGATTTTAGAGGAATTGAAATTGAGAGCTAGTTTCACAATGGAATCAATTTTGAAATTGGGAGTCAATTGAGATTATAGTATGGGATGCAATTTCAATACCAGGAGAAGTCTGGGAGCCAATTTCGAAGTCAAAGTCAAAAATTGGGTGCCAATTACAAGTCAATTGCAATTGGGTGTCAATTACAAAGGAGAAATGGGAGGAAGTTCAAAGCCAGTTTGAAGTCCGAGAACACCCAAACGTGAGAATGAAGAAAGTGAAAATATTCTCACAAGGAAAAATACTAGTTTAACTAGTATGGGATTAAATTGAAGAATATTTTTGAAGTATTTAAATCCCAAGAACCACTTCAGAGCTGATCAGAGAAGCCATTCTACACAAAACTGAGATCCAGATATTTCCAAGAAACGTGAGAAAACCAGAGGAATATTAGATGAAGTTTGGGTACTCGTTTGCATGAAGTTGAAGCTCTACCAACGGCTAGCTTATCTCTTCTGACACTTTGCAGAAGATAAGATAAGATCTCTGACAAAAAGATACAAGATTTCAAAAATGAGATCGTCTCTTTCCAACGGGCAGATTCTCATTACCCGCTATAAAATGATGAAGATATGAAGACTTGAAGATCAGGGGAACTAATAGAGCAAGAAATACGAAAAAGAGCTAAAAAGAGCAATAGAGCAAAAATCTCATTTGGTACAGAGCATACCAAAAATCTTCAAGTGAGAAGTGAGAAAAGAAAAAGAACTTAGAGAGCTTCAAAGGAAAAATATTCTGAGAGTTCTTAAACAGAGCTAAACAGAGCATAAAAATCAAGTGCTTTACTTGATATACTCAAAGAGAGAAAACACTCAAAGCGTTCAAGAGAAATCTTTCCAGAGTGTTTCATCTTCATCAAAGAGACCTGCGCATCATTGAAGATCAACTACAGAGTCTTAGAAGTTGGAAGCAAGACAAAACTTGTTTTGGAGCAAAACAAGAAAAGGGAGGAAAGTAGCACGGAGCTGTGAAATCCTGGATTGTCACACGGAGCTGTGAGATCCGAAGCAGCAGTGTCGGAGGCACTGGGCGTGATTAGTGCGGGCTTTGCGATCAAAGCACTAGATCACGGGATACGTTTCTACCGGAGTGTGGAAGACGGGGGGAAAGTAACGCGGAGTCGTGAAATCCTGAGATAGTAGCGCGGCGACGTGAACCCGAAGCAGCAGTGTGGTGTCACTGGGCGTGATTAGTGCGGGCTTTGTGATCAAAGCACTAGATCACGGAAATTCATTGTATCTTGGAACCAAAAAGAGGTGGATATAGTGAATTGCTCTTGGAGATAAGAGCAAGTGGAGTAGGAGGATTACACCACCTCGCGAACCACTATAATTGTCTTGTGTTCTTTACTGCTTTATTTACTTACTGCTCTTTACTTACTTGCTTTGCACGATATATATACTGCTCACACAATCTCACACACACTTTATCTTTATTTAATTCCGTTGTGCACCATACTCTAACAATCTAGTTAAGAGTTTTGGTTTATCTGTGGCTTAGCAATTGTTGTGCTGTGCGAAAAAGTTTGAAAGTCTATTCACCCCCCCCCCCCCCCCTCTAGACTTGCACCTTACCTCTTTTGGGACCAACAACCAGCATTATTCGCTGACGGTTGTTATACCGAATATTTTTCAGGAACCGTGAGTAGCTTCGGAGCGCGCTAGTGGATCCATGGACTTAGTTAGATAGTTCTAGACTGGATGAAATGGCCTGTGTGTCTTGATTTGTATTTGAGTATTAGTTATGGCTTATGCTTTGTTAGTTAGTTTAGCCTGTGCATCTGAGTTCTCCAGCTCAGATGTGGCATAGCACCCCGGCTACTATGTCTAGTTATGCTCTGTTTAGGAATTAGTAAGAGATTAGCCTTTATTTTATAGATTTTAAATATCTTGAAATTTGGGGGTGTTACAGGTAGCATAATTAAATGCTTGAGCTCTTAATTAAATTGTCGTATATCCAAATTAAAATCATGTTTACCTATTAAAGTTTTTTATATTAAATCATAAACATCACCAAATTTTGAAGTGTAATTTGAATTCATTAATGCTATAAACATTCTTAAACTCCAATCATGTATTCTTCTATTAATTTATTGTTCATCATATACATTATTTAAATCTAGAAAATATCCATTTAAATTTACTCATTGACTCATATATAGATCCTACAAGGTCTTTAAATTCAAATTGTACTATTGTCGTGTTGGTAGGTGATCTGATAGTCTTGTTTTTCTTCGGGTAATTAATTCTAAGTTTGGGTCTACTAATTATTCTTCAGAATTCTGTTTTGGCTTCTGTTTCTATATTATTTTTGTCAAACTCTTCTTCTATACCACTTGTTGGTTCTTCGTTTTTTATTACATTTACTAATTTCATTTTTCTTAATACTTCTATAATTTGGTTATTTTCTTTAACTATATTTGAATCATCTTCTTCATTATCTATTAATCCTTCTATATATCCTACTATTTTTTTTTCTTTTCTAGCTACTATCATCGCTACAAGTGTCTTCGCTACTAGTATCACTTGTCTTATTTTTTTTCTTTTAGTTTTTTTTTTCCATAAAATTTTGTAAATCTTCTAGTTATATTCTTAAATTATCTCTTTCTTGTTTCATTTTTTTTAATCTAGTTTAGTATCTTTTAATTCTTTCTTAATATCATAATAATTATGTTTTTATTTCTTATATTTCTCTATCCATTCTTTATTAGAATTTTTATTAACCTAATATTTTATTTTTTAATTCTTCTATTTGATATGATTGTCTTTCTAACTTTAATTACAAAAATTCTGTATATTCTTTATAATTACTTATCTTTTTTTTATCTATTATTTTTTTCGTCCATTTTAGATTCTTGCTTTATCGGTTCATACTTGTATTTTCTTTATCTAATATCTCTTTTCTATATTTTTTAAGAGAGGTTGTTATACTATTTTCTTCTGTCATTTTAAAATTTTCCTTTTTTACTTAGTAAATCTAATTTTTCTATTGTTTGTTTTAAATGCTCCGTTAATTGTGGTTTCGTAATGTGTATTATTTCTGATTTTTCTTCTAATTTTATAAGGTCTATTGTTTCTTTATTTACTCCTGAACTTTCTATTCTTTCTTCTGTTTTTGTTTATCTCCATTTTCTAATATCATTTTAAAAGTTGACATGTATGATGTATTTCATAATTTAGTCAATTCTTCTTTTCTAATTTCTTGTATTTTAATTTGATCTTCTTTAATTTCAGTTAATATTTTTATTATATTCAAAGTTGTTCTTTTATTACTATTTCATTTCATATTTGACCCATTTTTTCATTTAAACACATTCTATTCATTTTTTATACACTCTTTTTTTCCATCATCCTTCAAGTATTATCCATTCTTTTCTTGGTTCATTATTTTTTTCTTGTAATACTTTTATTGCATTTTCTACTTCTTGTTTTAATGTATATTGTATATATTTTAATTTCATACTATTAGATTTTCCTCTATTACACCTTTTATTTATTTGTCTTAATTCCTTTTCCTTCTTTTCCATTTCTTTTAATATATTCATGTCCTATTTATAAATCTAATTTTTTCTGCATCATTTATTTCAATCCCTTTATTTCTTGTTTTATATTTTATCATACTTAAAAAATCATTTCCTAATAGTAATCCATAAGGACTATCATATTTTAGTACTCCTAGATGAGAACTGTAATTGATTGTATTAACAGTGATGAATTACAAGAGTACAGTGCCAAAATATATATACAAGAGGAGACAGAGGGAGACTGTGATTGGGAATCATAAGTAGACTCAATTACATAGATAGAGTCCTAATACTCCCCATCAAATACAGGGTATGGATGTGACCTGTAGCTTGTCTCTAAGAAAATTAAACCTAGGACCTGCTAAAGCTTTTGTAAATATATCAGCAAGTTGATCTTTAGTGGAGATAAAGTTGACTTAAATCTCTCCTTGGGCAACTCTGTCTCGTACAAAATGATAGTCAATCTCAACATGTTTAGTACGAGCATGAAAGATAGGATTAGCACAAAGATATGTAGCACCAAGATTATCACACCATAGCTTTGGAATAGAAACCCCAGTGACGCCAATCTCTCGTAAGAGTGAGATAACCCATATTACCTCAAGACAAAAATTAGCTAAACCCTTGTATTCAGCCTCTATAGAGGATCTTGCCACAGTTCTTTGCTTCTTGCACACCCAAGATACAAGATTTGACCTAAGAAAAACAGCATAATCACTGGTTGATTTACGATCATCAGGGCAGCCAGCCTAGTCTGAGTCAGAGAAGGCATGCAAATCTCTAGACTTAGATTTTCGACTACGTAAACCATAAGATAGAGTCCCCTTGACATACCTCAACACACATTTGGCTTGTTCCCAATGAGTGCCCGTAGGAGCATGCATGTGTTGACAAAGTTGATTGACTGCAAAAGATAGATCTGGCCTGGTAATAGTAAGATACTGAAGAGCTAAAGCCAAACTTCGATATTGTGTTGGATCATCATATAAATCTGTAGAGTGAGCAAGAGATTTCGAAACAGGTATTGGGGTGGACAGAGGTTTTGCAATCAGTTATACCAGCACATTTCAAAATATCCATCATATACCGTTGTTGAGATAGAGGAATCCCATCACCACATTTAATGGTTTCAATGCCAAGAAAGAAACCTGGTTCACCGAGATCCCTAATCTTGAAAGTAGTAGATAATTTTGATAATAAATAACTCAAAAGATTCGGATCACTGCCCATCACCAAGATATCATCAACATAAATTGGAAGATAAACATAGGTGGAATTCTGAGAGTAATAAAATAGTGACACATCTGTTTTCGAAGCCTGGAATCCAACAGACAATAAAAAAGCATGAAGAAGGTTAAACCAAGCTCTTGGGGCTTGTTTCAACCCATTCAAGGATCTCTTCAGCAAACAGACATGATTAGGAAATTGAACATCAATATATCCAGGTGGTTGTCGGATGTAAACAGTTTCAGTCAAATTACCATTGAGGAAAGCATTATGAACATCTAGTTGTCTCACAGTCCAACCAGAAGATATAGCTAAAGAGAGAAGTAACCTGATTGTGGTGGGTTTTACAACTGGACTGATTGTGTCAAAAAAATCTTGACTAGGAACCTGATTAAATCCCTTTGCTACTAACCTTGTGATGGACAATTTTTATTAAGTCCTTGCAAGTGCACGAGTCATTGTAAAGCTAGCGTGCTTTAGCAAGGGTCGATCCCACATGGAATTGTACGATGCAATTTAATAATGACTAAACTTAAATTAAACTAACTTGACGATTTAAAGGTTCAAAGACAAGGATCAATAATTAAGATCAAATTAAATGCAATGTAATTGAATCAAAACAAAGGAAAGTAACGGAGAAATTACCAAAAAAACAGAGTACCAATAACTAATCGCAATACAAATTCTTAGAACAAAACATATTTGGATTGGCAACATCAAAACCGAAATTAATGCGAATTGTTCATAATAAATTGAATCATGCTCTCAGACGAATTTAACTAACAATGTGTCATGGAATTGACAACAATTAAATCATAAAATTTAATCTTAAACACTAATCACAAAGCAAGATTTAAGAATAATGTATAAAATAAAGAGAATGAAACAGTGATTAATTAATTTGCTACTGCCACATAAGAGGATTGTTACTGCCCTAATGCCCAATTTGATGGACAATTAAATGAACTTTGCTATCAAACTGAAATTAACAAACCAAATCACAAAGCCACTGTAGCGCCTAACCAGAGAACTGCCACCGCTAGGAAGAAATTGGAGTCGCCGTTCGGAGTTGCCGCGAACCAAACTGTTGTCCCGACGAACGGAAGATTAATTCGTCGCTGTCGCGCCGGAAATTGCCGACTCCGTTATATTCTCACCTCCGGAATTGATCCGGGGTTAAAATTGATGATCTTGATGCTCAATTTTTCCTCTATTTATAATGCCAAAATCCAACAGCTTCCGCTTGAGCTCCCGCTGATCAATCGGATTGCCAGAAGAATCCATCTGCAGAATACTGGCTCTGGTTTGCTGCGCCTTTCTCGTTTCTCGCCAATTGACGGAAAGAATTAAAAAGATTGTTTATCTGATGGCCCTAAAATAATCGGCTAACAACAATTTTATAAACTCAAATAATAATAATAATAATAATAATAATAATAATAATAATAATAATAATAATAATAATAATAATAATAATAATAATAATAATAATAATAATAATAATAATCTTATTAAATTGGGATTAAGGAATTATTGATCAGATAGAAGTCAAATAATAAACAAATTCAATAAAAAATATTCTAAAATTAAATAATATTAACAAAACTATTTATAACGATAATAATAGAAATATATATATAATTAGTTAGCTATTGCAAAATAACTATAAAAAGATTATTTAAAATAACGATAAAAATAATGTTTATCACCTTGCTTTGTATCTCTCAATTGAACCGTCCGCATTTCTCATGGTTCGAAAGACCCATTTACAGTCAACCACATTTTGATTTGGTTTAGACGAAACCAAACACCATGTCTGATTCTGTAATAAAGCATTAAATTCCTCATCCATAGCCTGGCGTCATTCCAAGTGTTTGACAGCCTGTGTGTAACAAATGGGATCAGTGGTGCAAACCTGAGCTATAAAAACTATAAGGGGTGCGCGAGATTGGCTCTGTGTCTCCATGTCATGCGTACGAACATTCGGCAGAGTAGACCGGCACCGTGGGCGAGCGAGCAGCTGCTATTGAGACAGCCTGCTACGCTGTCTCGGTCTCAATAGGCGCTGCCGGCAGTGCAGCGTCGTTCTATGCAGGCGCTACCGGCATCGCTGGTTCGGTCCGAACCGGTGCGGCTGGCTGTGTGACACCCCAAAAATCCAAATTCAATTCATGGATTAATTGAGTAATTAATCCTATTTCAATTGAGGAATTAATTTCTAAAATCCTGAAATTTAATAGTTGGGGACTAGTATTTGACTAGTCAACTCCAAAGTCAAGTTGTACCTTGAGCTTTGAAGGGAGTTCCCATGCTCCTTACACTTTCTAAAGTTAGTAAGGGTATTCTTGACCTTTCACCAAGTGTTAGTATTGTAACCTAACCTAGAAGACATCTTTATTTCACCCCTTACACTTTCTAAAACATTAGCTCTACCTTCTCTCTAGAAAGGTGAGTAGCTTTTCGTCCAAGCTAAGTTGAGACCTTGCCAAGACTTCAAGATTTGCTTCCAAGATTCAACCTTTCACCAATTTGGGCATCTAGGAGGGTAAGATCTAAGTCCATCTTGTGTTTTAGGTTCCATCTTAGGTGTCTTTTTCTTAAAAGTAGGATATTTATGATCTTTTGGTTTGTTCTTGAAGTGGGGTTGGAAAGTGAGCCTTGTGGGGAGCTTTTTGAGGTGTAAAGTGAAGTCTTTTAGTCTACAAGAGGTAACCCATGCTCTACAAAAACCTATTTTTCTTACCTATATGTGATTTCTTGGATTCTACATGTGTTTTGCTATGAAATGTGAGTGTTTATGCATTTGTCTTGTGAAAATGCTTATCTCGAGCTTGTGTTTAGGGTTCTTGTGTGCCATTGCTTGGCATTTCCTATGATTCAAGTCATTTTGTTGTATTTGGTGAGATTTGGCATGTTTTGGACTTGAATTTGAGCTTGGAGTTGAAAATCCCCGAAGGGATTATTTTTGGACACAGGGACGTACCCGCGGGCGGAACGACGGGCAGAGCCCTACCCGCTGCCCATCCGCAGGTACATGGCCTCGTGGGTAGTGTACCCGCGGGCGGAACCCCAGGTAAGGGCCTACCCGTGGGTGGGTCCACCCGCGGGGAACACTTCGGTGTTGTAATGGGATATGTTCCCCATGATTCTTTTGACTCGGTATTTGGTCTTTTGACTTCCCGATGTTCTTTTGTGGAACTATTTGAGTGTCTTCTTGATGTTTCGTATGTCTAGAACTATATGGTAGGAAGCCATATAGGTATTTGGTATCTTGAATCGTGCTAAGTGTTCAACATTGTGTTTCGTTGAACCATGATGTGTCTTGTATGTTCCTCGGAACTACCTTTGGTTTATCCGTTTGATAAGCATGCTAGTTTGGTGTCTAAATGCTAGCGTGTGTGTTGTTTGTACCTTCCGATTGGTTGATGATAACTTGTGTTATTCATCGTTGTTGTTGTTGGGTTGTGACCCATTCCTTGATTGAGTATGTTTCATACCTTCGTTGTAATCCGCTAATTGATTCCTGTTGAAGTGTGATGCGTGTGTGCCTTTACCTGGATTGCACGATTAGTGGTATGGGACACTAGCCACCAAGGTATTGCAGTGGTCCTCGTGGTGGCCGTGACGTGATTATGGAGTTGTGGCCTGAGTGATGGGTCCACGTATTTCTTGGGAAGGCATGTGTTGCTGTGTGTGTGTACGGTACCTCGTGTACTATGAAATTGGTGGTCTCGTTGGTGGGCGTTGGTGGGGGACGACGGTCCCGGAGGGAAAAGGTTGGACTAAGAAGTACAGGGGTCCTGGAGGTAATTGTTGGAAAGAAGAAACAAGGTTGGGGGTAGCCATAAGGTTGGAACCGGGCATAAGGCAGGCATATCAACTTGTGATGGGTGATGTCACGAGGGCTATTGTAGCCGGTGTTGTGTGTTCTTCTCTTGTGACGTGTGTAGTCACAGAGGCATGTGTTGCCGGTTGTGTAAGTTTTATTCTTTTGCGTTGTACTTGCCGGGTTTTGATCTATTGAGTGATGATAGACCATGCCTTGACTCTTTTGTGAGTCGTGTTGTTCTTGTGGTCTTGGGATGTGTTCACGTGTTGTTTGTTGATAGTGTTGAGTCTTATGTTGGCTTTGACTCTTGGTTTTACACTTATATATATGTATTCCGTTTCGAAAATGGTTTGACAACTTATATCTTACCTATTTATGTTATTTCACATGTATTGGTGGGTTACCAGCATTATTCGTTGACCGAGCGTCGTCCCATGTTTATTTGTGATCTTTCAGGTGATGTCTAGACGAGAGCGGAGTCTAGTGCCCGATAGTATAGTACCTTTTGTTGGTTTTACGGCCTGTGAGCCGATGTAGTGATAGACTTATGAGTTTGGGATAGTTGTATATCATGCAGATTTGGCTGTAGCGTTTATCATTGTTGGTAAACGTTGCATAACACCCCTATTTTGGATTTACTTTTATCCAGTTACCCTTTTATCTTCTGCTGTGCTAGTGTTTTGTTGTGATATCTGCATGTGTTAAGGCTTTTTATATAGCATGTTTTGGGGGGGTGTTACAGGCTGTGTTGGTTCGGACTGAATGCGGGTCGCGGGATTGGTCACCACGGGGTGAAGAATAGATGCAACCCACGGCTTAGATTGAGAATCTGAAATTTTCTGCATAGAAGTTTTAGTATCAAACGGAAAAACAGCTTCATCAAATCTGACATGCCTGCACACGAACACTTTATTAGTCTGTAAGTCCATACATCTATACCCGTAAAAGACTCATGATAACCAAGAAAATCATATGGAGAGGATCTGTAAGACATTTTGTGACGATTATTGTAACACCCCGTCTTACGGCCTTCAATCCCAGATTAATTATTTAATTAAATCGGTTAATAGTAATTAAAAAGGATTTAATTTGGGTAGGATTTCACTTAATTAATTAATGTGGTCCACCATGGACCGTGGACCCTTGCCCAAACTAGAGTCTTAAACCTATTAGGAATAAAGAGAGTAGACCTTTTACTAATTAGATTCTAATTAGGAATCCTAAACCTATATACTTATTAGGAATAAAGAAAGTAGGCCTTTACTATTCAGATTATGATTAGGATTCCTGATTCTATAAATAGGGGATTAGAAAGCAATTAGAACCCTTACCACCCATAGTTATATTAAACGAAAATATTCTCGGGAGATTCTCCACCACAAAGCCTAGGGAGATCAATCAGATAGAAATCTTAGAGAAGAACCTTAGTAGCCAAGGGAGGATTAATTAAGGCTAAGAGGTAACCCATGTCTCAACAAAACCTATTTTCCTCGCTGTATCTTATTCATTGGCTCCTTTGATATATGATTCTGTGCTTGAGTCATGATAGAGCTTTGCCTAGGGTTTATATTGTGTTTATATGCTAATCTTGATGTTTATGTGTTAATCTTGATGCTTATGTGATAATCTTGATGTTCTTGATACTATGATAAATTATAAGAATGATATGGCATTTTGATTATGTCTAGAGCCCTAGGGTAATAACGTAGATTTCGTATGATGTTATTCTTGGTATGTTTAGGTAGGATTTTTCATGATCAGGTGTTGAGTCTTGGCAAGTTTAGGAATCGTGTTACGATGTATTTGGTGTGATTCTTGGTTTAAATCCGTTACTTGAATACGTGGTGTTGTCGTTTGTGTTTGAATGTGTCTGGACATTATTTTGGGTTCCACGATGGATCCCAAATATTACATATGAGTTAGTGGGGGGTAGGTGGGGGTAGGGGTGTCCGCCACCTACCCGCTGCCCCTTGTCTGGTTTCCAGCGGGCAGGCGACTACCCGCCGGGCACCCACTGGAAACTATGGCAGCCGCCGGCGGGTGGTCCTCCACCCGCTGGAAATTTGGTGGGTAAGGTGATGTTTTTCCTCATTTGATGTTTCCCCGTGTCCCGTTATACCCCGTTTGTCGTGTGTGAATCTAGTTTGATATATCGGGTACCGTTCTTAGGATAAAAGAGTCTTGTGTATTGCATGCTAGTTGAATTGGTATCCCGTTGGCCTAGGAGGGGGGTGTATGATCCCGTAGGAGTTTCATGGGTGGGTTAATGTGCTTTGTTACGTATGAGTTATGTTGGGTTAAGTGTTCCCCGATGTTTCCCCCTTGTTATGTGTTAATGTGGGTTGCATGTTGTTTGACTTTTATGTTGTTGTGCATGATAACCCAATTGGTTGCGATCAATTGACTATAATGACTATCTGGTGGGTTGAGAACCGCCAGGTATTAACCCGACCGGTTGCGATCGGTTGGCTATACAGGTAGTTGGATTGGTTGAGAACAATCGGCTGTTATATATATATATATATATATATATATATATATATATATATATATATATATATATATATATATATATATATATAGGGCTGCGGTCCATAATCTGGTTGCGATCAGACATATATGATAATAGGGCTGCGGTCCACCGTTTGGTTGCGATCAAACGTTTATGATACAAATGAGTTGCGGTTCATTGATTGGTTGCGATCAATCTCCTTGTGTTACGGTACAAGTTAAAGTGTTGTGGACCCTTGCCTAAACTAGAGTTTTAAGCCTATTAGGAATAAAGAAAGTAAACCTCTTACTAGTCAGATTCCAATTAGGAATCCTAGACCTATATATCTATTAGGAATAAAGAAAGTAGGCCTTTACTATTCAGATTATGATTAGGATTCCTGATTCTCTAAATATGGGATTAGAAAGCAATTAGAACCCTTACCACCCATAGTTATATTACAGGAAAATATTCTCGGGAGATTCTCCCCCACCAAGCCTAGGGAGATCAATCAGATAGAAATCTTAGAGAAGAACCTTAATAGCCAAGGGAGGATTAATTAAGGCTAAGAGGTAACCCATGTCTCAACAAAACCTATTTTCCTCGCTGTATCTTATTCATTGGCTCCTTTGATATATGATTCTGTGTTTGAGTCATGATAGAGCTTTGCCTAGGGTTTATATTGTGTTTATATTCTAATCTTGATGTTTATGTGTTAATCTTGATCTTTATGTGATAATCTTAATGTTCTTGATACTATGATAAATTATATGAATGATCTGGTATTTTGATTATGTCTAGAGCCCTAGGGTAATAACATGGATTTTGTATGATGTTATTCTTGGTATGTTTGGGTGGGATTTTGCATGATCAGGTGTTGAGTCTTGGCAATTTTAGGAATCGTGTTACGATGTGTTTGGTGTGATTCTTGGTTTAAATCCGTTACTTGAATACGTGGTGTTGTCGTTTGTGTTTGAATGTGTCTGGACATGGTTTTGGGTTCCACAAAGGATCCCAAATATTACATATGAGTTAGTGGGGGGTAGGTGGGGGTAGGGGTGCCAGCCACCTACCCGCTGCCCCTTGTCTGGTTTCCAGCGGGCAGGCGAATACCCAAAACATCAAACGAGACTCATACACGACAAACGGGGTACAACGAGACACGGAGAAACAACAAACGGAGGAAAACATCATGACGCACCACCAATTTCCAGCGGGTTCCACCCGCCGGCGGCGGTCCACAATCCAGCTGGTGCCCGGCGGGCAGTCGCCTGCCCGTTGGAAATCGGGCAAGGGGCAGCGGGTAGGTGGAGGGCACCCCTGCCCCCACCTACCCCCCACTGACTCACAGGGCAACTTTAGGTCCCAGGATCCCTTGTGGAACCCAAAACCATGTCTAGACACATTCAAACACATAACGGCAACACCACGTATTCAATTAGCGGAATTAAATCAGGAATCACACCAAATACGTTCTAACACGATCCCTAAACATGTCATAACCTAACATTAATCACATAACGGTTCAGGAGCATCCGGAACCACAAGTAAACGTTTTAGTGTGGGGGGATTTTGATATGCACATTTTACACTCATATTTTAGGTACATTTTTATAATATTTTCGTAGTAATTATTTCATATTATTTAACAATTAGTTATTTTTAGAGTTTAATAACTAATGAGCTAAATATAGTACTAGATATATATATAATATATATAATATAGAATATATATAAGAATATATACTAATATATAGTACGTACCACACTTCAAATATATATAATATATAATATAGAATATAGTTATATAAACACACATTAATATATACTACGCATTATAAACGCATATATATATATTATAATGTTAATGTGTGTTTTGGTCCAGCGCAAATTGAATTGAACAATTCAATTTGTTCCATTGAGGAAGCGGACAGAATGGAGAAGCATACGGAATACGGTTGAAAATTAGGAAAAATAGATGGTTGAGGTTCATTGAGCCTATTTTTAGAATGCTATAAATAGTAGGATTTTCCTATTGTAAAATGTTCATTCTTCCCCTCTCGAATATTCTTTAAGGTTGTTATCAATGCCCATTCGCGGCTAATTTCTTGTTTGGTTTAGTGAATTGAAGCCCCGGAGTTCATAACGCTGTAAGGTTATTTATTTATTTTTATTATATAATTTTTATGCATTTGAGTATTAAATATTCTTCTAAGTTATTTGAAGTAATTGTGTCATTTAATTGCTAGGGATGCCTACTAGTTATTTATTTGATATAATTATTTGCTATATTAGATAATGTTGTGCTACAAATTACTCTAATATTCAATAGCAACTGGGTTAATTATTGACGGCTTAGTGATAATTGGACTCGGGTAGAATATTTTCCTAAATTAAATGCAACCGCTTGTGCTTGTGTTATTTAGTTTGTTGGTTTTCCTAGTTCCTATTGCTGCTATTAAATTAAATCTATAGCGCTTGTCTTAGGTTATTTAGTAGTTAGGGGTAATTAAACCGCTTGTGCTTACCTACAACTAAGGGAAAACAGAAATGAAATAATTTCACGACAAATATTCAATTGCATATTAATTACTTTATAAATCAATGATCAGTGTTAAACTCCGGTGGTGGATCTTTACTGACCAAGGTTTCTTATTATAAGTGTTTTCGATATATTATTTTCACTGTTTATTCGTTCGATTAAATTTCTCGTTTATTTAATTTCTCTTTTATTTAATATTTATTCTCGATATATTCCAAACCCCCCATTATTTCCTTGAGCACAAAAGTTAAACTAGTTACTCCTCGTGGGATCGATCCTTACTCCCGCTACTACGTTTGTAAGGTTTTAATTTGGGAGCCTACGACAGCTCACCAGATTTGAAGGTCGTAACACGGGGTGTTACACGGCCGATATAATTAGTGACGGAGGCATCACCCTGTTGCAGTGTCTGAAGTTGCCCGAGAAGGTTCAACGAGCGAGACCGAGACGAAGAGGCAAGTGCGGAGGTAACGCCAGTCCACACTGCAGGGCTGGTGTGATGTCCGATAGTCAAGGATATAACTTCATCAGACAACGATGGCATGAGCATAGAGAGAAACGCCTGATCCTGACGAACCCATGGATGATAGGAAGGATTCAGCAGAGGTGGCGCTCCCTCTTCGCCAGACGAGATCGTGGCGGGCGGCTAGGGATTGGTTCCGTCGATGAAACTCATTAGGTCATGTTCGTTGAGAAAAGGAACAACTTGAGCCCTCCAAATAAGAAGTTCCGGTAAGCCGTGGAGATGGTGGTTACGGTTGAAACAACCAATGAGAGAGGGGCATTAGAAACGGTCCATTCAGAAGAATTGACAAATCCGTCGGTCATTTGAAAAAAAAAAAAAAAAAAAAAACCATAAATAACTGATATCATATGAGAACTGTAATTAATTGTATAAACATTGATGAATTACAATCAATAAAGTAAGAATGCTAGTTTAAAATGTTTAATTGCTAGTTTAACAATAGCATAAAGTAACGCTGGAGCCTTATCCCATAAATAAATTTTAAAAAATAGAAATCAAATGCGGTGAATCAACCAATAGCATTGAATACTTAGCTTGTTAAAGTAGGAATCAAATTGCTTTAGTGAAAAGCCACTTTTAGATTGTGCATTGCATGCTTGTCTCGTTAATTACTTTAATTTCGTGAAATGCAAGTGTGTGTCTCAATTTGCATTTTCAAATCATAATTGATTGGACACAGCAGCTTACCTCGTGAGGTGAGGTCAAAGGTGGATGGATGGCATCCAACTTCCTCTTCATTTCCCAGCAGACAACAATAAAGCAACAACGCTTTTTTAGACATAATATTTGAGTTATTTTTTTTTTATTATAGATTTATAAGTGACAGTATTTTTTTTTCAAAATATTTTCATTTGGTCCTAGTATTATTGTGGCAAGACCATTTTTGGTCCTCTATCAACAAAATCGTTTAAATTCAGTAAAACACAAAGGCATTTAGGTCTTCAATTATGATTTTGTTCAAAAAAAAAATAAAAATATAGAGGGTCAATGTACTTTGTATAAAAAAAATTAAAAAAAAATCAAAATATTCTTGTATTTAACAATATTTCAACGATTTTGTTGACGGATGACCAAAAATGGTCATGCCACAAAAATACTAAGACCAAAAGATGATGTTCTAAAAAATGACTAAAAGTGGACTGTCACCTATAAATTTAGAACAAAAAATAAAATGTTACTAACTAATAAATTCAGTATTAGTTATTTCGTTTAATTTGTTGATGGAAATGATTAATTTTTTAGTTTTTGATTTTTGGTTTTGGAGTTGGTTTGATTGAAGTCGATTTTGATTCATTTCGTTTAAATTCATATTTCTATATACAAAAAAAAAAATGATATATTATTCTAGTAAAAAAAATTACTTTAAATTGTTTCAAGTGTGATATATAACAAATACATAATATTTTTTAACAAAAAAATAATACTTTTTTATGAGTTAACAAATAATATTGCATATTATTGAAAATTTAATATTTGTTGTCTCATACACAAATATTACATTTTCATTAAAAAAATAATATTCCATCTATCTCATTTTACCTATCTTGTTTATTAGTTATTAACTAAATCAATTTTTTATTTTTTATTTTAATTTTTTTTTTGTGTTTATTAATAATACTTTTAATATAATTTTTAAATATATATAAATTTATATACTAATATTAAAATTAATAATATTAAAAAATTAAATTGTAATTTGTAAATAATTTTAGTCAAGCTTTGTTAACTAATAAGATATATATAGATATATATATATATATATATATATATATATATATATATATATATATATATATATATATATATATATATAACAAAAGATGGAATTATAAATAGGTTATTTCACTCAAAACGACATTGTTTTGAGCGAAATAACCTTAAATTGTTCAAACTGATATTTTTTAGGTTAATATTTAATATTTTAGTATTAACTATTACAGTACGTTTGGTTCACAGAATGAATTTTGAGGTAATAGGAATATTATCCCATAAGGAATGAAATAAGCAAGGAATAGAATAGGAATTGTATTATACTGTTTGGTTCGCGAAAGGAATAGACTTTAAGAATTATATTACAGTGTTTGGTTGGTTTAAGGAATAGAATGAATTATGTTTCAAAAGACATAAATACCCTTATAAAAATATGTGGTGGTGTTGGTGGTGGTGGTGGTGGCAGTGGCGGTGGCGATGGTAGCAGTGGTTGTGGTGGTGTGGTGGCAGTGGAGGTGGTGGCGGCGGCGGTGGTAGCAATGGCGGCGATGGTTGTGGTGATGGTGGCGGTGGTGGGGTGGTGGAGACGGCGGCAGTGGTGGCGGTGGTAGGGTATTTTCGGTATTATAGTTCTAAAGATATTCCTAAATACTTGGGAATAGCTAATACCAGGGGGGTCCCCTAGGAATGGTTATTCCCCCTGCAAAGGGAATAGCTCATTCCCGGGAACGCTATTCCCTTGAATAAAATGACAAAACAAACAACGGAATAGGTCTATTCCTGGGAATGGTATTCCATTCCCGACCTATTCCATGAACCAAACACGCCATTAAAGTATTAAATAGTTTATAATTCTTAATTCTTAAAAAAATAAAAAATAAAAATGTAAACAATTTTTTTTAAAATATAAAATAAAATAAAAATACACGGACGCCTAGGCGATATGTGCCTCTCGAGCGTCCGAGTAGTGCCTAGCCATTTTTGCAACCATGCTTCAAACTAAGAAGGTCATTAACAGAGTCCGATTCTCAGCCGGCCAGTTAGATTTCACAATGATAGATTATCAACACAAAATACATGTGATCACCCTATTTGTGAACGAATAACCATTTTAGGTCGAGAGATTATTATAAATATCATCTCGCACACCCTAAAAGGGGGATGAATAATTTAAATTTCATACCAAATCTAGCTTTGGTACTTCGCTATTTTATCGCCTGGATTTTTAGATATTTTGTCAATTCCGACCTATAATTGTATGTTGGGATTGTAGTGTAGCTATTAAAACCAACATAGTTATGGCTTTTAACGTAGTAACAAACGCTTAATCTTGAAAAAAAAAAATGTAAAAGATACTCTCTAAATGATAAGTAAGTAAAATTTGAAGTGGCGGTTTCTCGGGATCATGACAACCAAGTACATATAGTATCTACTTGGGTATTGGGGTGATCTCAAGGAGACATCATAATGTTGATATACAAAGCAATTTACAATTCATAAATCAGTAGTAGAGTATCTATTTGGGATGCAAGAAATCTGGGCACAAAGAGACCTTGAGTATTAATGCTGAAGGTCTGTACAGATTAACAACAAAAGAAGCAGCAAAGCAAAACAGAATATATCCATGGCTTTTGATCCTACTCTTTATAAGAACTAAGGATTATATATATATAAATATATCCTATCCTTTCAGCTGTAAATGAACTGAGCAATACAGGAAGGTAAAAAGAGTGAAGAAGTTATCATCATTTCGGTTTCTGATCAGGTCCAATTGCTTCTAGCCATGACACAACATGATCGATTGTGGGCCGCTGCCTT
The DNA here is from genome assembly GCF_001879475.1 of Ipomoea nil. Taxonomy (NCBI): domain Eukaryota; kingdom Viridiplantae; phylum Streptophyta; class Magnoliopsida; order Solanales; family Convolvulaceae; genus Ipomoea; species Ipomoea nil. The sequence goes on along the minus strand of NW_017617269.1, from coordinate 418,496 downwards.
GGATCCTGGTGTATACACTTACAAGCGATGGCCAAAACCTCCAACAGTTGCTTCTCGAGATCTTTATCCCATATTGACGAATCAAATATTTCCTCCTCCCGCTTCTCGAGTTTCATCTGTAGCACCCATGACACCAAGTCCCTGCAGTTCTTTCCTTTGCACACTTCCACAGGCCTCTTACCTGTGAGGAGCTCTAAAAGAACAACACCAAAGCTGTAAACGTCGCCCCTAAATGTGGCTGTCAATGTCTGGCTATACTCGGGAGGAATGTAGCCCAGTGTTCCGACCAAATCTGTGGTCACATGTGTATCATAGGGGCATAATAGCCTCGAGAGGCCGAAATCAGCCAGATGAGCTTCAAACCGTTCGTCCAGAAGAATGTTGCTGGTTTTTATGTCACGGTGGACTATATTTGGCTCCTTGTGTAAGTAGGCTAATCCACGAGCAGACCCTTGAGCTATCTTCAGTCTCGCATCCCATGTTAAGAATGAAGTGCCATCCACGCTCTCGTGTAGCCAGTAGTCCAAGCTTCCGTTTTCCATATACGAGTATATCAGCAGCCTATCGCTCCCGTGTCTGCAGTAGCCTTGAAGAGCAACGAGGTTTTTGTGCTGAGCTCTTGAAAGGGCTTCTACCTCAGCTTGAAATTCGCGTTCCATTTGGCCACAGTCCCCGGAGAGCCTCTTGATTGCAGCTTTGGTGCCATTCGGTAGGTCAGCCTTGAACACTAGACCAAATCCTCCACACCCAATAATGTTCGACTGGTTGAAGTTGTTTGTCGATTTTAACAAGTCTGCAACAGTAAGATCCTTGCAATCCGAAATCTGAAAAAGGACCAACTTGGATGGACCAAATGCCTCGGATAATCTCCCCGGTCTGCTCATCTCTTCCTCCAAATCATCTATCGGGCACTGCTCGTTTCTTCTAGACATTTTTAGCAGCACAAAAGCAAGAAGCACCATGATTCCAACTGCTAAGCTGATAGCTATACCAATAATACTACTTCTCTCGAGCCCTTTGCTGGAAGAAGCTGATGGCGCGGGTTGTTGGAGACCAATGTTATTGACAGCACAGGGAGAAATAATCTTTCCACAGAGTCCAGCGTTTCCCTCGAAGCTCGAGTTGGGAAAGCTAAAGAACTGACCCCCGGTTGGAATTGCACCCTTCAAATGATTGTATGCAACACTGAATTTAGACAGGAAAGTAAGCTTGTTGAACGAAGATGGAATTGATCCGTAGAGCTCATTATGGGATAAATCCAAAACCTCTAGATTCGACATCTCTGAGATTGAGTCAGGGATAGTCCCGGTTATGTTGTTCATGCTCAAGTCAAAGACATGCAGTTGCTTCAATTGTCCAATCTCGGGCCAGATTGTCCCGTTTATTCTGTTATTGCTCAAGTATATGGAAGGAGGAAAGCTCGAAACTTGGTTGTATTGCAAGCCACTACTACTCAAATTTCGCTTTACAAAGAATGGAATGATAGTTGAAGAATTGAGACTGGATAGGTAGCTACAAGGGGAAATTAGGCTCTTTAGCTCTGTCAAACTTTTCGGGATTTCTCCGGTGAGTGAATTATTCGAAAAATCCAAGTAAAATAACCTATCCATTTTACCAATCCAAGAAGGAATACTACCATCCAAATGATTCCAAGACAAGTCAAGAACCTGCAATTTACTACAATTGTACAACCACATTGGAATCTGACCACGCAGCCCACAATTTCCCAATGCCAAAAATGTTAGGTTCTCGAATCCACTCACGTTATTGGGAATTTCTTCACCATTAAAGTTTATGGTGAGAACAAGTGTGGAAAGGTTTTGACAGTGCTGCAGAACAGATAAAGCCCCAGATAGATTTTCGAAACTGTTGTTGGACAATGTGAGAAATTCAAGGGACGAAAGGCTAGCATAACTCTCGGGTATCGATCCTCCTAACTTATTCTTGGAAAGGCTCAAGACTTTCAACTCCCGACAACTGGAAAGAGATTCTGGAAGAAGTCCAGAGAAATGGTTGGTTGCAAGGTCAAGATGGCAGAGTTTAGGCAATCCAGTGAAATCAAGATCAATGTGACCAGACAATGAATTGTTCTTAAGATCAAGCACTTGTAAGCTAGAGCAAAGTGCCAATGTAGAGGGCAATCGCCCCGAGAACAAATTCGAATGCAGGACTAAAAGCTCTAATCGAGTCAAATTTCCAAACACATCAGGAATAACACCAGAAAATTGATTTGCACATAAAACTAAGGATTTGAGATTTGAAAGCTTACTGAGCTCTCGGCCTAACTGGCCGGAGAAGCTATTGGCAGAGACTGAAAGATGCTCCAATGATGACATTGAGTATAAAGACTGAGGAAGTTCTCCTGAGAGAAAATTGAAATCCAAATGCAGCTCTCTGAGAGATAAGCTGCAATTCTCCAAGCCTTGAAGAACACCAGTAAAATGGTTCATTGAGAAATCCAAAACTCTAATATTTTTGGATACACTGCAAATGTGAGAGCTGAGAGCACCAGAAAATGAATTGTTGCTTACATTGAGCACAAGAAGAGCTGGGAATTCACCAAAATCAATCAAGTCTCCAGTGAATTTATTGCTAGAGATATTGATTGAGTGGATTGATTCCAACCCATTGAGTGCTCCCAACACTGCTCCATTGAAAAAGTTGTAGCTCAAATCAAGAACTTGAAGCTGCTTCAATTTGGAAAAATCCACCAAGGGTAATCCACCATCTAGATGATTGTGTGACAGATCAAGGAACCTTAATTCCCCCAAAGTTTCAAGAGATTTTGAAACTACCCCTTTTAGCCCCTTCCCAGACAAATTCAACTTGATCACCCTCCCTGCGGCCAAAGAGTTGCCACCACCTTCACATTCAACACCATCCCATGTGCAGCAATTGGATTCATCAGACCATGATGAGAGAAAGGAGCCTTTAGTTAGGTTGCCTGCAAATTGCTTCAAGCCCAGCAAATCACTGGGATGGCAATTTTGAATTGGGGTTTCAAGACCCAAACATGAACAAAAGACACAAACCAATAACACTAAATTCAGAAAACTCATCAGGGTAACTCAGAGTAAAACTCCCAGTCAGATTCCCAGATCAAAAACCAAGAACACAGCAGAAGCAGAAACTCCAGACCCACATCTCAAGACACCTCAAAACCCACACTGCAGCTTCTAGTTCAACCAGGTCTTCTCCCACAAATCAAGAACCCTAAATACAAACACCACAAATCAAGAAAACTCAAGCCCAAATCCTAGCAGGGGCTATAAATGAGGAAAACAGCCTTCTTTATCTAACACAGTAACAAAGAACAGATTTTTTTCAACACCCAATCCCTTGCAAGGGAAGCAACCCAAAAGCTAAACAGGGAAGTCAGTGACCCTCGCCACTTTCGCTCATTCCATACATAAAAAGAACGACAGAATCTGAAGAAAGAAACAAAATAAGGAAAGTGAGGAACAAAAAAAGTGGGAAATTTTGAGTAGTATTCTAAGCTGCTAGAGTCATAGAGATTTCAAATCAGAACAACAGTCAAGACAAGAAACGAAGGGCCATCTCAACACTGCAGGGCTGCAAAGACAGGAAAAGGAAAGGGAACTCATGCTTTCATATTTGTCTTTCTATATATAAAATCTAGCCATTCTTAATGCTCTCTGTGGACCAAAAAACCGGTAGACTGATTTGAAACGGTGACGCCAATGGCTGACTTTTTCCCCTTTTTTTCCCTTATTTTATTAATGTTTTGTGTTCTGTCACAATCTCTCCTATGGTGTTCACAGTGTAATACTGTAATCTAACGGTTGATTATACTTTTTTTTTTTTGGTAGCTTTAAGCCTATAAGTTGGATAAATGTTAAGTTTTTATGAATTATTTGTAATTTTATTTTACAAATTTGTTAGCCAATAATTTTGGGATAAAATTAATTAAATGATTAGTAAATATGGTATGATTAAATAAATTGTTAGAAATATTCCCTTTAATAAATGCTTTTTGAATAGTTTTAATATAAGACGTTATAACGAAATTTAATAATTTTATCTCCGTAAAATGTGATGTACGTATAATATTTTAAGTTTAATGTACAAACATAATAGGTTTAAAAATACAGACAAAACAATTATATAATCTAGATTCATACATATAATGGTTTTAAATAAATTAAGATATAATACAAAAATTATTGTGAAATTGTCTCAAAATAACTTCATTTCAAATATATACTTCATCCATCTTTTTTCTTTTATATATATATATATATATATATATATCTTATTAGTTAACAAAGCTTGACTTAAATTATTTATAAATTACAATTTAATTTTTTAATATTAGTATATAAATTTTTATATATTTAAAAATTATATTAAATTAATAAACACAAAAAAAATTAAATTAAAAAAATAAAAAATTGATTTAGTTAATAACTAATAAACAAGGTAGGTAAAATGGGATAGATGGAATATTATTTTTTTTAATGGAAATGTAATATTTGTGTATGAGACAACAAATATTAAATTTTCACTAATATGCAATATTATTTGTTAACTCATAAAAAAATATTATATTTTTGTTAAAAAATATTAGCTATTTGTTATCTAGCACACTTGAAACAATTTAAAGTAATTTCTTTTTACTAGAATAATAAATCATTTTTTTTTTGTATATAGAAGTATGAATTTAAACGAAACGAATCAAAATCGACTTCAATCAAACCAACTCCAAAACCAAAAACCAAAAAAATAAAAAATAAAAAATAAAAAAAAAATTAGTAGTCAATTTGGTTTATTTGAATTCAATTCTTTTCCCCAATAATTCATTCAAAGTGTGGATTTCCATGTTGGCTAGTTGACTAGTTTTTTCTTTGAAATTCTAATTTTTAAAATTTGAGGAATGAGGTTTCATGAGATCAGTTTTGGTATTTTAAATTCTTTGGGAAGAAAAGTAAACAAGAAAATGTTACCCTCGTGTATCATTATTGTATTTATTATGTATGAGACATTTAATTTAATTTGAGTCTTTATATTTATTATTCATAATATAATTCATTTCCACAAACCAAGAAAATTTGTCCTTTTTCATTTTATGAAATTTAAATTCTACTCTTCAATTTCTTACAAATTCTTTTCTAGCAAACCAAACGACTATATAGATTTATTTTTTATTTATTTATAATAGATTTTTTTTGTTTGTTTTAGTTTAGTTTTGACCCTTAATACTCTATACAATCTAAAATTATACGTCAAATCAAAATCAAAATATATAAACTTAAAATTAAACTATAATTCAATACCTAAACAATATGGTTTTATAGGAATTTGATTTCTTAGCATTTGTTTTGGTTTATGTGATTATTTTCTATTTGTTTATCATTGTAATTTTAAATTCTTCTTTTATTTTTTAATATTATTATGTGTATTTAATGAGATTTGAAAGTTTTGAAAAATTAAAGGCTATTTTCTTTGAATGTATAAGTGTCAAATTTGTTCATCTATTTGAACTGAAAATGTAATTAGACTACCAAATTACTTTAAAAAAATTACAACTAATATTTTTTTTAGGTGGCATCATCAATTATCAAATAATTTCCTTGATTTGGCACCCTAAATGGAATAAATTTTTTTTTTCTTCAACAATCAATAATTCCTTCACCATCAAACACGTTTTTAATCATCTACTTTGTAACTGATCATCCACTTTAATTTGTAATGTAACTGACAACTTTTTGTCCACCTTGTCGTCAACTTTTTCATCCAACAATAACTTTTATCCACCAATTGTCTCATCTAGTCACGATAGTTGTCTTCTAGGAAGACAAATCTAGCTAGCCTAACATTGGATACAACGATGGTTGTAACGATTTATTTAAAAAAAAAAAATTCATAATGGCTGTCCAACTAAATATTTTTTAAAAAATTCATATACTTTAATTATTTCCATGTCAATACCACGCAGGGAAAGTATAAATGAAGTTACTAGAAAAATAAAAAAAAAATTAAAAAAAAAAAGATTGATTACATAACTTGTTAACTTTAATGGGTGGATTACACTATTCTTTTAATTTTAATGGTTGAATAGTACTTTTTTCTTAGTTTAGTAACTTTATTTTTTGAAAACCTTAGTTTAGTAACTTATTTTCATTTTTGTTACAAATTGAGCGGTCTATTTATAAATTCTCTTTATTATGAGTTCTTTATTTTTTATTTTTAAGATTTTGGATACATGGAAAAGCTTTAAGTTAAATTACACAAAACATAGTCATACCACTTCAATACTATTCAATGTCAAGATTGATCACATCACTTCTATTGGGGAATTAAAGACTTGCCATCTAAACGGTCTATTATATATCCATTATATATTATCATTCAATCTGCATAAAATTTTGTTCAATACAATGAAATCATTAAATTAAAATGTTTAATTTTATTTCAAGTTGATCAAATTCTAACAATATTTTAAACTGAGGGTCCATTTGGAAACTCGGAAAATGACTTTTGAAAAATGTTTTCTGAAAAATAAGTTATTTTCCAAAAAACATTTTTTTCGGTGTTTAGCTGCACAACGGAAAACTGTCTTTGTGTGTTTGGTTCATTTTCCAGAAAATGAGCGGGAAAATGAACAGAATTGTATAGTTTAACATTTTTATTGTTTGATACTTTTGATAAAATTCTTCCGTAAATAGCACTAAGTCTTGAGAATAATTTTGAATATATATATATATATATATATATATATATATATATATATATATATATATATATATATATATATATATATATATATAGGGTTGCATTCACATGCAAACACCCTTAAAATACAAACTTGTGGACAAATTGAGACCATAGGATTAATGGGTGTGGATGGCTTAGATTGATCCAACAAATAAGCATAATTTTGGATCAGATCTTTTAAAAAGGGGTAAAAAGGGTAAAGGATGCAAAATTTAAATATGGATATAATATTAATAATAGAATGTCGCGTGTTTTAATCAAGGAAGAATTCCTCCATTCATCTGCAATTCCATTCCCACCACGCTATCACCCCTTCAAACAGGAATTTGCGCCGCCACACCAGAGAGAGACGAGTTCGACAGTAGAGAAGGTATAGTAAATGGCTACAACAGAGAAAGGTAAGCACTTCTATCCTAGTGAATATGTGTTATAATTAGTACATGAATATGTTGTTTTCCAAAGCAATCCATGTAAGGAATTTATGAATGTATATGCACATGTATAATAGGGAATACACATGAATTCAGTGTGATTACGGATTATGAGATGACTAAATGAATGGCGAAAAGTAAATCAGCAACACTGGATCAATGTAAGCATTTTGTGTGCACTGCTAGTAATGAGTGTGCACACGGGTGGAGCTACTGCTGGGAAAACATGGTGAGTACAAGAGAGGGACATTCGGTTATAGTGTGCATACATAACTGTACGGCAATGCACACACCCACCATATGAATTAGAACATAGCTAGCCACTGTTATCCACTAAAATTAACTGAATTTCTGTAAATCATATTTTATATTTCAAAAAATATATATCCATTTGTAGCGTAAAATTAGTAGAATACATTATGACAATAAAAACCTAAAACTTGTACTTTTATAGTGTATGCATCTTGAGTATCATGGTTTGAATATGATGAGTTTTTTGGTATGTTAGAAAGGGACAGTAGGAGGTTTAATGGAGAATACATATTCATATAATAATATGAATGCACACATAATTTTTGGTCAGTGGACAAATAATCATATATGGTGGTGTGTGTGTGAAACTGTGATAAAATGTGTGCACGTGTGTATTTCCAGATTTTCTGTTTGTGGTTCTCATTATAGGAATGGTAGGAGCATGGGCTGACGTCCTTCCATTAGGTGTGTTATGTAGGCATATCTTGTTGGTTTTCAAGGAAGAAGGGGTCGAGAACATTCCATGATGCTATATTGTTCTGCGGTGGATAAGAGATTCGTGTGCACAAACGATGTATGATGTAGCATGGGTAGCAAGCACGAATATGTAGGTGGAGACTGAAGTGAAATCAGTTGTCAATCAACTTTGGAATGAATTCTACAATTGCATGGGATTAACCAACGGTTGGCAAAAAAAAATGGAACAAATGTTGTCAGGCTACAATAGCTAAAAGAAGAGTTATAAAGTGCCAGACAGCCAACCCAACAAATTCGTACCAACCAAACTGTGATTGAATCACTAAGTCAAGCAACATCACCTGGAGAAATTTACATTAAAGCACCTACAATTGCAAAGAACATAGGAGTGGGAAGGGATTGACAGCTTTTCGTCCACCTTGTCGTCACCTTTGTCATCCAACCATGGCTTTTATCCACCAATTGTCTCATCTAGTCATGATAGTTGTCTTCTTGGAAGAGAGATCTAGCCTTACTTCGGATACAACAATGGTTGTAACGAATTTTTTTTTTTTTTTTTATGTAAATTCATAATGGTTTTCCAACTATTTTTTTTTTTTAAATTCACATAAACATTAATTATTTAATTTCCATGTCAATGCCACGTGCGGAAAGTATACATGAAGTTACTTGAAAGAAGATAGATTGCATAACTTTTTAACTTTAATCGATGGATAGTATTAAAAACAAAAAAAAAAAAACAAAAAAAAAAAACTTTAATGGATGGATTACACTACTATTCTTTTAATTTTAATGGTTCAACAATAATATTTTCTTGGTTTAGTAATTAATTTTTGTTAGGAGTTTATTGTGTGTTGACTAGTTGTGTTACGTTAGGACGCTAGTAGCTTCTGTTATTATTATTCTCTATACACTCTGAACGTATTCAATACTGAAATACTATTTTTCATCTGGTATCAGTTACTTCCCGGTTAATCAAGCATGGCAATGATCGGAACTACTAATGACGGCTCTGCTGATCAATCCTCCGAACGGACCGTCTCCGATGCCATGTCTGCGTTGTTGCAACCCAGGAATTCCCTCTCCTCCACCCACCACTTCGTCTCGATCAAGCTAACCTCTCAGAATTTTCTCTTCTAGAGCACACAAATGATCCCGTTTCTTCTCTGCCAAGGGCTCTTGGTTATGTAGACGGTTCTACGCCCTGTCCGGTGGATGCGACTCCGACTAGCAGTAACATGGTGGTTCCGTCATTGGCTTGGATGGCGTGGTTACGCCAGGATCATGCGATTTTTTCCCTGTTGATCTCGTCGTTGTCAGACGAGATGATGTCGCTGGCTGTTGGGAAGACTTCCTCTCGTCTGTTATGGGAGGCGATAAAGTGTTCGCTAGGTTCGGCCACTTGTGCTCGCACCCTACAGCTTCGTGGGTAGCTGTAGTCTCTGCGGAAAAGTGATGCTTCAATCTCCGGCTACCTTGGCCGTGCTCATATGTGGATCGAGGACTTGGTGTTGGCGGGCAGGGACGTGACTTTAGATGATCAAAACTTGTATATCTTTTGGGGTCTTCTTCCAGAGTTCTGGCCGTATATGGCCTCGCTGACAAGAGGAGCACTGGTGACCTTGAGTGAGCTCTCGGATTTTCTTCTTTCGCAGGAGTTCATTGCCGCGGATGATGGTGTTGAGACTAACGGACCAGTGGCGATGGTGGCTAGACGCGGCGGTGGTCGCAGGCAGCAGTTGCAGCGCAGTGGCGGCAACCGTGGGCGCAATCGCAGTCGTGGTCGCGGTGGTGGTCGGGGTCGCTCCGGTATTCGTTGTCAAATCCGCAACGACAATGGACACTCGGCTTTGACGTGTTACCAGCGTTACAATGACGCCCCGGGGCCGCAGGCTAATATGGCGTATCATGTTGATGATGTCGGTTCGGTTGGGTCTCATCCTTTAGTGACGTCTTCTGTCGCTAGTTACACCAGTTCATATTCTCTTCGGGTTGGCAACGGTAAGGTCTTACCTATTGTTAGTATTGGTTCAGCTTCAGTAGTTACACCGGTTCAGATTCTCTTCGGGTTGGCAACGGTAAGGCCTTACCTATTGTTAGTATTGGTTCAGCTTCGGTAGCTACTTTCGGTAGGTCTTTTCGTTTGTCTGATGTTTTACATGTTCCTGGGTTATCTGCTTCCTCATTATCTGTACAGTGTTTTGCGAGAGATAATTCTGTCTTTTTTTTTAGTTTCATCCTACTTGCTTCTTTGTGAAGGACCTTTCAACTAGGGCGGTTCTGTTTAAGGGTTAGGCTTTGGGTGGTCTCTGTTCATGGCCTGTCTCGCGTCAGAGTCCTGCTGCGTTCGTGGCTGCTCGTGCCTCGTCCTCCATTTGGTATAATCGGCTAGGTCACCCTCACCTTCGGGTTCTTAGGCAAATTTTAAATTCTTGTTTGTTTCCTACTTCTAGTCTTAGTGATATTTTGGTTTGTCAGGCTTGTCAGTTGGGGAAATCGTCTTAGTTTCCCTTGCATCGTGTTGAGTCAACTTCTACTCATGTATTGGAATTAATTTATACTGATATATAGGGCCCTGCGCCTATGCTTTCTGTTAATGGTTTTGAGTACTTTGCCTTGTTTATCGATGATTTTACTCGCTATATTTGGTTTTACCCGATGCGTGCTAAGACTGATGTGTATGCAATCTTTGATCAATTTCGTTTACTTGTCGAACGTTCTTTTGTTCGTAAAATCATCTCGATACAGTCTGATTTGGAGGGGGGGGGGGGGGTAATATAAACGTCTGCACAAAACCTTTTCTTCCCTAGGTATTAATCATCGGCAATCATGCGCTTATACCCACGAACAAAATGGTCGGGTAGAGCGCAGGCATCGCCATATTGTTGAGATTTGGCTGGCGTTGATGGCTCGGGCCTCGGTTCCCACTCGTTTTTGGGACTATGCGTTTCGTAGTGTACTTAATTAACAAAATGCCTACTCGCGTGTTGCAAAATGATAGTCCTCACTACCGTCTTCATAAGTCTCGTCCCTCTTATTCTTTTTTGTGTGTCTTCGGTTGTCTATGCTACCCATTGTTGCATCCCTAAAATCTTAACAAGTTACAATATCAATTGACCCCTTGTTTTTTTATTGGCTATACACCCTCTTATCGTGGCTATCGTTGTTTGGACCTTACTAATAATAGGGTGTTCGTCTGCAGTCACGTAGGTTTAATGAGGCAGTGTATCCGTTTGTTACTTATGTGCGTTTACAGGGTTCAGGTCCAGTTCCAGCAGCCCCTTGAGCCATGAGCACTGTGGCTGTTCCGCCATTGTGCGAGCCGGCTGCCCGTGGTTACTCTCCAATGGGCGATGCGGTCGGTGGTGTGCATGTTTCTGACCAGCCGGTTTCCAGTTCACACACCCTCATTGATGTAATAGTTGGCGGAGATGGCGTGGTAGAGTCCCGTGTTGCTGGTTCGCGGCGTGGTCGTCGCGGCAGGTCGACGGTGCGCACTCATGTGATGTCCACTTGTATCGCGTCGCGGTAGGGAGATACCTTTGCTGCTTTGGTTGTGCAGGTTGTGCGTCGGATCCGACGTGTTATTCACATGCTGTGGTTCATTCTGAGTGGCGTGAGGCGATGGACGCCGAATTCAATGCTTTGCTACATAATCAAACGTGGTTGCTGGTTCCTTTTGCGCCCGGGATAAATGTTGACGGGTGTAAATGGGTTTTCTAGACGAAGAGGAAGGTCGATGAGTCTGTTGAACGGTATAAGGCTCGGTTGGTGACTAAGGGCTTCAATCAGGTGGCTAGGTAGGACTTTTTTGAGACGTTCAGTCTAGTTGTTAAGCTCACCACCGTGCGACTGCTTCTTCCCTTAGCAGTTTCGCGTGGATGGTCTATCCGACAGCTGGATGCCCATAACGCGTTTTTGAATGGGAGTCTTGCTGAAACAGTCTATATGCGTCAGCCTCTGGGGTACGAAGACAAGTCCATGCCAGACCATGTATGCTTGCTTCAAAGGTCGCTATATGGACTCAAGTAAGGCATAGTTTAATTGGCTTCATGCCTTTTCGGTTTCGGTTGCTTTTGTTCCATCTAAGACAAATGTTTCTTTATTTATTTATTCTCGTGATTCTGTGGGGTTGTATCTTCTTATTTACGTAGATGATATCTTAGTTATGGGGTTTGATTCGGCTCAGGCGTCTGCGCTTGTTGAAAAGATGGCTACTGAGTTTAAGATTCGGGATATGGGTACTCCCTTTTTTTTCTTGGGCATTGAGACCATTCCTGCGAATGGTGGTTTGCTTTTGTGTCAACAGCACTATATGACTGAAATTTTGAAGAGTGTTGGGATGGTTGAGTGTAAGGCCCTGGTTACTCCGGTTTCTTTGTCTCAGGTTACAGATTGTTGGAAAAATTAGCTTAAAATGGCATAAAATGACATATTAAGTGGCTATTTTGTGGTACAATTATCAGTGGGGTCCACTTCCGATTTGGGTCAGGTCAAAGTGGATTCGGATTCTTCGTAGTGAGAGGAAGAGATTGATATATTGTACGCTCAAAACGGATAATGGGTGAATGAGATATTGATTCTCAAAGTAGACCCATTTGAGTTGGGAAATGAAGGGAAATAGTGGACTTTGTCCCACATTGGTTTGGAAAGAAGATTTGCCCCCCTTATATACAAGAGCTCTTTTGAAGCTTGTAGAATTGTATAGCATAGAGGCTCTCTCGTGCGGGGGGAGGGGGGGGGGTGCAAATCAAAATCCAAATCTAGAAGAGATCAAAAAGGCTTGATTCAAGCCCGAACTCGCGTGCGCCAGCACCTGCGGGCACGAATGTCGTCAGGAACCCAGGAACCGAGAGCTCAACGGTGAACACGAGAGGTGTACTCTCGTGTCCTGAACTTGCACCGAAAGTTCAATCACAATTGGTTTTGATACCAATTTAATGGCCATGTTGAATGCTATCCCTCCAACATCCCTATATAAAGAGAGGTAGGACAGAAGCATTTTACACAATACGAGAACCAAAGGAATTCCAGTACAGTTTTGCTTCAAAAACTTCTGCTTCTACTCTCTTCTTTCACAAACAGTGGTCTTGCTCTTGCTTCGTTTGCCGGGTTCTTTGTTTAGGTGCTTAGATAAAGAATCTTAGCACGTTTTATCATGGGAAACCTAGGCTACAACGCTCCTAGCACTTGTGGGAGGTAGCAAATAAGGTTTTAAGGAAAAGAACTTTGTGTTCGAACTCGTGCTAAACCTATATCCAAACACTCCAGCTTTTCCTTCCCAGTTTTCAGTTTTTCCCATATAATAATAATTTTTCTGTAGAATTATTATTTTTGGGATTTTCCACCTTATTACCCAACACAGATGATGATGCGGATGTTCCCTCTGTTGATCCCACACGCTATTGTAGCTTAGCTAGTGCCTTGTAGTATCTGACTGTGACTAGGCCTGACTTATCTTTTGCGGTGAACGGTTGTGCCAGCACATGCATGCTCCCACGGTTGGTCACTAGAGTCAGCTTAAACATGTGCTTCGTTATGTCAGGGGACTCTGCATTATGGTTTACATTTATGTAAGTCCTCTTTAGTTGATATTCATGTTTTTTTTTTATTCGGATTGGGCTGGTGATCCGGTTGACCGGAAGTCTAAGAGTGGCTTTGCTGTATTCTTCGGTCGCAATTTGGTATCCTGCGCTTGTTGGAAGCAGCCCACGGTGGCGCGTTCCTCCACTGAGGCTGAGTACAAGGCTCTCGTGGATGTGTCTACTGAGGTAACTTGGTTAGTTTCATTGTTGACTGAGCTTGGGTTGCGTCCTTAGTCACCGCCAACTCTGTGGTGTGACAACTTGGGTGCGACATACTTATGTGCTAATCCGGTGTTCCATTTGGGCACCAAACATGTTGAAATCGATTACCATTTTGTGCGTGACAAGGTAGCGAAGAAGGAGCTGCAAGTGCATTTTATTTCTACAACAGATCAGCTCGCAGACATTTTCACTAAGGCTCTCCCGGGTTCGCGTTTTTCATTCCTATGTGGCAAGCTCAATGTTCTTTCTCATTCCCCTTGTGCTTGAGGGGGAGTGTTAGGGGTCTATTGTGTGTTGACTAGTTGTGTTACGTTAGGGCTCTAGTAGCTTTTGTTATTATTATTCTCTGTACACTCTAAACGTATTCAATACTGAAACATTATTCCTCATCATTTTCACTTTTAATTTGCTACAAGTAGAGATTCTCTTTTTTTTTTTTTTATTTTTTTTATTTTTTATTCTTTTTTTGGATACATGGAATACTTCAAGTTAAATTTACACAACATGGTCATACCAGTCCAATACTATTCAATGTTAGGATTGATCGCATCCCATCTACCGGGAAATTAATGACATGCCATTTAAATGGTCTATTACCCATATATAGTCATTCAATCTACACAAAATTTTGTTCAATGCAATGAAAACATCAAAAAAAAAAAAAAAAAAAAATTGTTAAATTTATCTCAAGTTGATCAAATTCTGACATGTCTACCTTTAGTCAAATGATTATTTATATAGTAAGAGGAACATGAGTCAGCATATTGAATTTATGAGATATAACTGGGAGTCTGACTAGTAGGGATCAAAAGGGGGAGAAAAGTCAGAAAACATCCATAGCATGAACAGAAACACAAATCAGAAATGGGAAATCCATGGCTGGCTTTAAATATGTTGTCTGTTACAGCTCAGGAGAATGAAAAGGACAACATAGCTCGAAAGAAGAGGCCGAGTGAATGAATATATTTTTGTATCAAATTTTGAGTTCGATCAATATTGTCAAAACTCTCTTAAACGAACTTGATACACAATCTTTCTAATGTGATTTACTTCTCATATGTAATTTCTGAACAATTACACATGAATAATATTTACTCAGTACATACCAATGGATGTGAGCTTCTTCGTCATCCCAAAAGGAAAAGGACAAGACTTTGATTATAAATATAAAGTAATTTGAAGGTTTTTTTTTGTTTGTGTTTTTTATTTGTTTTTTTTTTTTTTTAAATGTTCTCCAATGTTGTCATCCACCCATGCATCAATGTTTTTTTTTTTGAAAGCTACATCAATGTTGTTATACATAGTTGTCGTGGTAAGCATCATAACTACACTCACTTGCAACGCATGAACTCAAACACTTATCATTCATCCATATGCCCCCACTTGTATTTTGCCACTCTTTCTAAGCACCTTTTTAGGGTTTTTGTCCTTTTTATTTTTAAATATATAAGTACTAAAAAAGTTCAGAAATTTCATAATGTCCACTTATAAATATTAGGCCTTATAGAAATACCTAATAATTCCATGAATACGTACAATTACATTTTTTTTTTTAATAGGAAAGGTGTATACCCACATATACAAATGCATTCATCGAGACTCAAATCAATCACCTCCCACATAGGAAAATAATTTGGTATCATTGGACCACAAGGTCCTTGATAATTACATTCTCTTTTTAAATGTTATCTTCTAATATTTACCTGGATATTATTCGATTAATTTTTTGTATATATTATTTTTTACTAAAGAAATAATACAAATGATCGAAATCATATAAATCGAGATTTCAAATCACCAACAATATCCATTATCAGGATTTGTCATACCTCACTAAAAAGATCGAAACTCAAAAAATTGAACTCGGACTTTAATTTACGAGAAAGTCTGTAGCCATTATCCAAAGGTGCACTATGAAACTCAAACTAAAAGTCACTATTGTGCATTTCTTTTTAAAATATTTGATTACTAAATAAACTTTTTGTTAACTTATAGTGGGGCTAGCTAATTCATGGGATCAATTTAGTAAAAATATAATACTTGTTGACTTCATAAAAAATATTGAGAAAATGGTCAAATAAATCTTTGAACTTTATACGAAAAAGTAATTAGGTGCCTAAATTTTTAAAAAATTACAATTAAACACATCAACTGTAGAAAATCACGTTGGAAAAACCCAATAATAATCCTACGAAAAGAGTTATTATTTTATAGAAATTTTGGGAAGGAAGGGATACGGTATTGGTTTGGGTTGGTGGTTAGAACGAGTCAAGCGAATCACTCTTTCCTCAAAACCTTATTTGCTACAATGCTACCTCCCAAAAGTGCTAGGAGCGTTGTAGCCTAGGTTTCCCAGAATAAAACGTACTACGATTCAACGTTTGAGCACCTAAATGAATGAACCTGGCGAACTAGAGCAAAACAAGAACACAATTGGCTAGAAAGGAGCATAAGCAGAAATTTGAGAGCTGAAAAATTATAATTTCGTTGTGTGTAAAACCTTCTGCTCTACTACTACTAGGGGGTTGAAGGAGTGAATAGCATTTAGGAAGGCACTTAAAACTGATATAAAATCAGCTTGTAACTCCTGAAACAACATGCACATTATCTGAGGCTTAAATTCAAATTTAAAAATTAAAATTAATTCCGTAATTTAATCCCAGAACGGTCAGAACCATCAAGTCGTAATGAACAACTCGTGTTGTCGGTTTGGTTCGGCCTGATGGCTCGTGCTGTTCCATGATTTAGCCTTCCAACGAGTCAAACCTTTCTAAGCGCGCGAGAGAGCCTTTATGCTATATAATTCAATTAAGTCTTAGAAAGGCTCTTGTATAATAGTGGTGTCAATCCACTTCCCAAACTAATGTAGGACAAAAGCTTCCTTTTCCCTTCATTTTTCCACCTTACATGGGTTTACTTTGAGAATCAATTTCTCATTCACCCATTATCCGTTTTGAGCATACAATATATCAATCTCTTTGTCTCACTACGAAGAACCCAAATCCATTTTGACCGAACCCAAATCAAAAGTGGACCCCACTAATAATTGTACCACAAAATAGCTACTTATAATGCCATTTTAAGCTATTTTTCCAACATCAACTTGTCATTATTATTATTATTATTATTATTATTATTATTATTATTATTATTATTATTATTATTATTATTATTATTATTATTATTATTTTGGCATCTAGATCCATTGATCCAATAGCTAGTTATCCACCAATAATTAGGGTTCTAGCGACCGCCTATCGTCTTCTTCAACAACAAAGGCGATTGTTGATTGTTCGACAGTCGTCAGAACTCTAATTATTAGTGGATAACTGACTATTGGGCTCGAATGAATAAAACTAAAAAATTGATGTGTTTAATTGTAACTTTTTAAAATCCAAGAACTTAATTGATTCTTTTCATATAAAATTCAAAGACCTATTTGATTTTTTTTCTTTTTTTTTAATATTATATTTTTATTTAAAAAATATTATATTTAAAAAAAAATTCATGTGAGATAGCCTTACAATAATTTATAAAAAATTTCATCTATCAATAATGTATTCTATCATAGTTGTGACCATTAAGTTTTTCCACAGAAGGAAGTTAGGTCCAATTAAAGAACAGTAGCATACACAGATGCGACCTTAGGAAAAAAAATCAAATTGATGCTTAAAATACACTAGAGAATGAATCCTTAACCATACATCATTTCTTCATTGACTGTAGGAGGAATTAGATCATTTAAGTTAAAGGCAAGTCTAACAACTATTCCAAAATATGAGTGACAAAGAATTAATTAATGATTATTGTACAAATATTTCTAGTTATAAGAATTCTAATTGTACATTAAAATTTTAAAAAGACTAGTACATTGTCTAACTTTTTTTTTTTTTTTTGAAAGTTATTGGTCCTATTACATTGTAGTATCTGTTCATATACTTTCTCAACCTGCTGAAACACAAAGAACCAATAACGCCTCCACTGAGGCTCGAACTCATAATCTTCCAAATGGAAGTCCAACCCGAGTACCATTAGACCACATAGTCCTGGTACATTGTCTAACTTATTATATGTTGAGTCTCATATTTTTTCACATGAGATGAAAATTGTGGACATGTGAATGCTCGCTAGAGAATAAGTCATTGAACAATAATTATCTATATAATGTATTGCATGATGTTTAGCTACAATACAATTTATCAATACATTGATTGTTATATAATAGTCTTTTGACTTGAGATGACACTAGGGGCGTACCCATAAATTTTTTGAGTAGGGTAAAATATTAAAACAAAAGAGATATTTTGAAAAAAAAAATGAAACACTTAGAAAACATAGTCATAAATATTGTTTGATATAGATGAAAAATAAAATACGTACATCAACACTATAAAAAAAATATTCATAACAAAATATGAAACATAATTATTTTGATAAAATGATTCGAATAGAAAACACATTATAAATCACACATCTCATTATTAATATATAAAAGAAGGATAATTGTGGGATATGAGCGAAAAATAAAATACATCAAAACGTTATAAAAAGTATTCATAACAAAATTATGGGACACAATAAAAGATTTGAACCCTTGACTTTTCTTAGGTTAAATGCATAATTTTACCAACTTACCTAACTCATTTTTCATTTACTTTATATGAATTGTTATAATTATACATTTATACTCTAAACATATAATATATATATATATATATATATATATATATATATATATATATATATATATATATATATATATATAGGATTATATTCAGATACAAACAGTGCTTAAAATACAAACAGTGCGGATTCATCTGGGTCGTTGGTTTTTTAAATTGGATGTACAGGATTTTGTTGATTATTTGTGGTAGTTTTTAATTAATTATGCGTGTGTTATATTTTAAGGGGGGTATTATTGGGCTTTTGTATTTGGGTAGCGGTTCAATTTTGGTAGGATTTTAATTATCAGTATTTACTCCAGCGGGTTTGTCGGGCTCTCTCTCTACCGTGTGGCGTTCGCAGCTCTCTTCATCGTCTTCCGTCGCAGTCTTCATTGTTCATTAGCAGGAGGATATGGTCACCGAGGGGCAACGCGGTGGTGCGAAGCGAGGAGGATCATCGTCTGATGGCGACGGTCGAGGTATGTGTCTCCGTGTTCTATCTTCTGCATTTTTTTTTGTTGGGGGGTGGGGGGGGGGGGGGGGTTATGCATGTGGTGTTCATTCTCTGGGCGGGGTGTGCGTGGTTGCGGGGGTGCTGTCTCCGGCGTTTGACGGCCGGTTTGGGGTATGGTCGGCGACAGCGGGTTTAGGGTTTTTTGTTTTTTTTTTTTTTTTTTTCCCTAATTGGTAAGGCCGTTACACTGTGGGGGCGGTATTTTAGTGAAATTTAAGGTGAATTTTGTGTTTCCCCTGTTTGCACGAGTCGTGCAGTGGGGCCTGAGTTTATGCGGGTTGCTACGTCGGCAGTTGTTCCGGGTGAGTCGTCGAGAGTGAGATTGTGGGGTGGCGGGGGGCGGCTGAGGTGGAGTGGGGTTTAGGGTGGTGCACTGTGAGCATGGGGCGTTCGGCATGGTGAGAATTGAGAAAGAAGAACATGTTGATGGTGGTTCACGGTGGGTTGGCAGTGGTGTTTTTTTTTTTTTTTTTTTTTTTTTGTTTTTTTTTTTTAAATATCATTTCATGGACTGTGGTATATTGCGTTTGCTTTAATCTGCTTCGGACTAAAATAAATCAGACTGTAATGGTTTATTACATTGCTTTTCTATCAATTTTAAATTCCCAATTAGACTGAGTTTTATCCTCTTAATCTTCTTGATGTCATGTCTGCTTTCGGCTAATTTGTTTGGAAGTTTTGACGTAATTGTTTTTGCATCAGAATTCATCTTTACTTTTGTCATTTGAGTTTAATATTGCACTTTATCAATTCCTTGTGGTATATTGCGTTTGTTCTGCCGAGGTGTTTATGTCTTTGTGTGGTGGTGGTGTTTGGTTTTCACTTTCTGGTGCTGGTTTGGAAATAAATCAGAATTTAGGTATAGAGTGGCTTGCTTTTATGAAAAATGTTATTTTCTTAGTATATTTGTTGGTCATTAATGTTAACATAATGGTAGGTAGATGTTTAGATTCTAGTATGCCAGTTCTTAGTAACGTACTAAGAGGATGTGCATGCAACTTATTTACAGATTCATTAAGCTTTGTGGTGTATGGGGTAGATGTTTAGCTCCCTTTTCTACGCGGTGGGTGCACTGGTGCTAGCTGATGTGTGCATAGTATCGGGGTTTGTGTTGGGGGGGGGGGGGGTTGGGTGTTCAAGTGATTTTTCACTTCAGGTGGGTGCACGACTGCCGGTTGATGTGTGCATATTGCGTAGTTTTGTGTGTAGTGTGTTTTCTTGGGTACATATGAGTGTTTGTGGTTGTGTTACAGCTAAGAAATCCAGGCCCGCACAATCTGATGCGGGTCCTTCTGGAGTGTCTGATGGTGATAGTGACTTCGTGGAGCTACCGCCTAGGGTGCTACATTCCAGGGTTGTGCCAGGGTCACCACAGGAGGATGTCCCTGAGTATGAGCTGACCGCTGAGGAGGATGCTATGTATCCTAGGGCGAAGATGAGGGGGCAAACCGTGATTTTGGTGAACGCCTTGAAGGATCTGAGCTTTCAACAGAAGGCTGACATTCGGGACCTTGGGTTTGGGGCGTTGCTTGACTTCCAGGTTGAGGATGTGCCACCGCGGCTGTTGCGATGGTTGTTGTTTAATTTTGATTCGCAGTCAAAGTCATTTCATCTTGGGGGTGGGAGGTCATTGGTTGTAGATGAGAGCGACGTCGAGTTGATTTTGGGGTTTCCACGTGGGTGTGTTAAGATGGTCCAACGGGATAAGCTTAAGGTTAGCAACATCCTCAAACATTGGAGGGGTCTGTTTCAGAAGCCGAAGCACAGGATCACTGCGTCGGAGATTAGTGAGAGGATGGTTGGTGAGGTCGATGGTGGTCGGTGGTTTAAGCGCCATTTCCTTATGTTAGTGTTGTCGTCCCTGGTGTGTTGTATGTGTAACGGGTACTCGAACCAGATGTATTTCCATCATTTTGAAGATGTGTCAAGTGTTCGTGACTTAGATTGGTGCCAGCTTGTGGTGGACACTTTGGTTGAGACGCAGGATGCGTGGCGTTCTGGTCGGCATAAGTTCTTTCTGGGGCCGGCTGAGTTCATTACGGTATTGTTGTTATTCTTTTCTCACTCCATGTTTTGTATGGTCTTTTATTAATTCCAACTAATATCGTAATATTTTCTCTTGTATTTTTTGGGTGTTTTTCTAGTTGTTGTATGTAGATCGGGTTGTGCATGGAGTGCGCGTTGTCCCTCGGTCTGTACCTGGTCTTCGTGGGTGGTCGTCACCCTTATTACGTCAACGCGAGTTGTCTGAGATTCGGGGTGGGGGGTTTGGCCTTGGTGCCATTGAGGTCCCGGGGCAGGTTGGTGGTGCGGGGATTGAAGGCGATAATGTGCTGCCTGTGCAGTATGGCCCCATGGTATGTGGGGGTTTTTTGTTCCAATATTTCAGTTTATTTTTTTAAGTGTGCACAGAGCTTGTGTTGCATGTGCACCCACCATTGAACCCGTGTATTTGTGCTTGTGCTCCGCGCTTATATGTTTTTGTTGTTGCCTTTTTGTTGGGTTAGGCATTTGGTGATGTTGTAATTCAGACAACAATGAAGATAGCGACAGAGGTTGCAGAGTTGGTGAAGCTAGGGCCGGATGGTGCTTTTGGTGGCGATGTGCTACGAGGGGTGTTTGATGCCATCAAGTTGCTTCGGGTGGGCAATGTAAATCACCGTGACGCTGGTGGATCCGATGATATGCCATCCTTCAGTTTGGGTATTACGCAGGATATAGCGGATCATGGTTGTGGTGATATTGAGGCTGTGTTACGGGATTTAGTCCCGGCGAATACTGGGTGTCCTGATTCTAATGTGGAGGTCAGTTTTCCAAGTTTGCTTGCTTTCTGTTTCTAAGTCTGTTTGGCTGGATCACGTGCACTCGTGCACTATATGTGTGAATTTGCGTTATTAGTTACATTATGTGCGTTTCGAATTCTCTAGTTTAGTCTATTTTTGGTGTTTTTTGGTCATTGTTTTTGTGTTTTTTTGGTGTCATAGGGTGGTCATGGTAATGTGTCTGGTGGTGATGGGGTTGTGGGTGTTGTTGCTGGTGCGGTTTTCGATGTCGGTGTTTCAAATGGTGGGGAGTCTGGGGTTGGTTCAAAGGCTGCTTGCCCGGAGGTGACTGAAGAACCTACGCATGCTGTTCATCCGGTTGTTACTCCTGTGGCGTTGCGTCCGGTACGTATGATGGGTTGTACTCAGTTAGTTATGAATATGTTTCAATTTGTTATTCTAAACATGTGGGTTCCTCTCGGCTTTGTGAGCATCCTTGTACTAACGTTGCTGCATGATGCCTGTGGGCCTTATTTAGTTTGTTTATTTGTCCCATGTGTGCATGCCCGGTTTTTGCAGTGTGCATGCCCGGTTCTTTGAGTTGTTGAATTGGCTTTGTTTTTGCGTGCAGCCATTATTACCGGCGCAGGGGGCGTGTGGGGGTCGGTCTGCTGGGCGTGTGTGTCAGGCACCTTTGAAACCTAGTCGGGGGGGTGTTCGGCCGCCGGGTTGTTCTCCTCCGAGGCTGGCGCGCCTAGATATTGGCGCGTCCGGGTCCAACAGCGCTGTGGCTTTGCCCGACTTGGACAGTCCGGACGAAGCGGTAATTTGCAACTGGTTGTTGTGTGCAGCAGATGCGAAAATGTTAGTTTCAGAATCTTTTTGTGCATATGCGTTGTCTGTTTGGACAGTTGGTTGATATGTGTGTTTTATTTGCATTGATATGTTTTAGGGATGATATTCTGTTCGATGTTAGTGGTAGGGCTGCGCGATGGGGGGACTTGTTGTCGCTGGCACCTGGGTCGTTGGTTGAGGTTGCCATGGTAGATGCATGGGCGTGTCTTTTGAATTGTCGGGAGCGGTATAAGGCCCCTTCTGCCCCTTCACGTTTTTTTGCATCCACTCTTTCCACGGTTTGTTTCCGCACTTTCCCCTTATGATATGCGCCTTTTTCATGTTTATGTTTTTTGATTTTGTATATTTTGTTTTTCTTAAAGCTTCATACTGTTGTGGATACCTCGATTGATTTGGATAAGCGGATTGCTATGTTTAAGGACAGTCTTCACGGGGAGTTTGAGATGACGCCTTACCAGTATATTAATAAAGTTGACTTGGTATGTATTAATTTTTTTTTTCCGGTTGCTCACTAGTCGTTGGTTCTAATATGTGCACGCGGTGTTTCTCTTATGTGTAGCCAATGAGTCAATGGTGTTCTAGAAATGTGTAGACTAGTTTTCCTATAAAATCTAATATGCCCAGAAGTAAAAATGGTAAACTCACTTGGTCTGGTTGTTGCTGTACGTATATTGTTCCATAGCTTAGCCTGTGCACCCTATGATTGCCTATTGCGCACACCTTTGGGTCTTTTGTTTACATTTTGTTGTGGGATGGTTTTATTGTATTCAGTGTATTTTTTTCACCCGCTCGCGGTTGTTGTCTACAGTTTATGTTCCCCATCCTACGCCAGGGCCACTACTTCCTTTTATGCATTGATTTTCGTAATATTCGATTTGAGATTATTGACAATTCGACGCTTCAGTCCAACAAGCAGTTGAAGTATGGTGATTGTCTGGATGAATTGGTATGGTTTTTGTTGTGCTTGTGTCCGACTTTTTATTTTTTTTTTTTATGTTTGGTATTCATTATGCCCATTTTTAATTCTGTTGCAGTTGTTCATGCTTGTGGAATTCTTTAAATGCATTGATCCGGATAGGTCCACGCTGTGTGCGCTTTTGGACTCGAAGCGCATGCAGATGAGTTGGCGCGATGGACAGAATAAGGTTGACTGTGGTGTGTATGTTATGCGGCACATGGAGAGTTATTTAGGTCAGGGCGTGACTAAATGGAGGTGTGGGCTTACCAAAGGTAACGCGGTGCAGCTAAAGAAGTTGAGGTTACGCTACATGAAGGAGCTTGCAACGTCTGAGTTCAATTTGCACAAGTGTCGGAATATCTCCAGGGCGTATCAGTTTGTGAACTCGATCGCGGGGACCATGTAGTGTTCTTTGCTGCGCGGGGCGTATAGAGTTTAAGTTGGTTTCTTTTGTGGGGTTTGATCTATGGCGTCTTCTTTTTGTGTATAATTTTTGGCTGGTTGGTGTTACCGATTTTAATTATGGATTGTGCATATTTTATTTATGGTTTCTGAATGCCGGGACACAGTTGATGCATTTCAGTTATGGGATATTATCATGTTTATTTTAATGCTACTTGGTAGTTTACTATTCGCTCATTCAGGCTAGCTAATGGTAATGTACGTGTGCACTGTACGGGTTGGCAGTGTGCACGATTGAATTCATTTCTCAAGTACAGTACTAGTTGTTCATAGGCAATTGGGGTGACTGATTTTAGTTTGCATGCATTTCAAATTTAATGCATCTCATGTTGGTGGGTAATTCACTATTACCTTGTATGCCAAGTAATAAAATGTGGGTGTGCTACCGCATATGCTTTTATGGTGGGGTCAAAATTAATACTCTGGCCAATATTTAATCGGAATGCAATTTGAGATCGTTTTTGTTGCTAGTAACTAGTTCACGGTTAGTGTGTTGGCGATTTTGAACAAATCTGGGTGCGCTTTATGGTTCGGCATTGGCGATTTTGAACAAATCTGGGTGCGCTTTATGGTTCGGCAGGGTGCATGGTTAGCGTGTAGTCTAATTTGAACAAATCTGTGTGCGCATGAATTGTAGGGTGTGCATGGGGTAATTATCATGTTAATTTTGATGCTAGTTGGTACTGTACTATTCGCTGGACCAGGCTTTTAAATGATCTCCGATGTGTGCACTGTACTGTTTGGCGGGGTGCATGGTACAATCGTGTAGTATAATTTGAACAAGTATGTGTGCACATGAATTGTAGACAGTGTGCATTGCTGATCATCTAAAATATTTCACTAATACTGTTGCCGTGTAGGCTAATTAATAAAACCTACACGCTGCACAGAAATGATAGACGGTGTGCATAGCTGAACAAACTAAATCCAAATGGTGGGTAAGAATAAAAATTTTGACAAGTATTTAATTCCTAGTGTTTTTAACTACGGTGGGCTACTTGTGTGGTAGCTCTTTTTCTTTCTGGGCAATTCCTGCTGTCGTGGCCTGGCCGGTCACAGGTAGCGCATGTCCTCACCCTTTTTTTGCTTTTTTCGATTGCTTTCTCTTTGTTACTCTTCAATCTTTTCCCACTACCTTTGTTCTTTGCAACGCTGGGTGGCTTGATTTGGATCTCGGCAGGTGCACTAGCATTTAGTATTGTTTCTATCACTGATGGTGGGGTGGTGTTTGGTTTTGTATGTTGCCTTGCACTTTTTAACCTTTCTTTAAGCTCTTGCATTGTCGACAACATTAGATCCATTTCGTCTGGGCATCCATTGGCCAAACCCATGCATTTGTAGAACTCGTTCCAAAGTTGGTTGGCCATTGTTCTTAATTCGTTCCCACCTTGCGTAGTATTGGGCGCTTTCCAGACGACATTGTACATTGGCTGTGCACATGCATTCTTCGTCCAACGGGCTACAATATACCTACTTGGTATTTCTTCCACGCCTTCGTTCTTGAATACGGCCAATACATGCTTGCATAAAATTCCTACCCTGTTGAATTTGTTGCAATTGCATTCTGTTTTTTGAGTAGCTTCTTCGTGCGTTACCTCAAACATTTTTTCCCCTGTCGCGTGTACACTGTACTTCTGATCTCCATTGTCATTCGTCTTGCAAGTGATTCTGCATCTGAAGCTTCCGTCCCATATTTCTTCCTGGAAGTCGTAGAATATGTTCTTGGTGTACATTGCAGCAGCTTGGCGCTCTACAGCCAATGGGGTTTTGGTTGTAGGGAATGAACTTTCGCCCTCCGCGTTCAATTTTTTTTGTCCGTGCCTCTGTTCTCCTATGGCGCGGTTGTATTGCATTAGGAATTCTACCAAGCTGTTGTAGTGATTGGTGAATTTGCCGAAATAACTGTTCTCTGATTCTGAACGCGACGTTGTCTTTAGGAGTCCTCCCATGAATATATCTTGGAAATACGCTGGTATCCAGGATTCACGTGCCTTGTACATTTGTTCGAACCACCGATGTTCAACAAGGTTGTACTCTTTCATTACCTCTGCCCATTTCAATTCAAATTCTGGTGCACTTAAAGTTTCATCCCATACTATGTTGTTCAGTGCTTTCCTAAATTCCATGTTTTTTGCTAGTGCAATCCCTGCTTTGTCCCCCACTTTTTCCATGATGTGCCACATGCAGAATCGGTGCCTTGTTTCAGGCATAATGTTAGGTACAGCGATCTTTAATGCAGGGTCTTGATCTGTAATAACACATCTTGGTATATAGCCCATTGCATTTTTGAAATTTTTAAGTAACCACTCGTATGACTCCACATCCTCTCTTGCAATGAGCCCTGACCCAAATGTAATGCTTCGTTTATGGTTGTCGACGCCTGTAAACGGTACGAACACGAGTTTGTACCTGCATGGGGTAAGTGGAGATTTGTAATTAGTGCACACACATGTTATAGTAATAATAGAGTTGCATTTAGAAATATGTAACAGTAGCAAACCTGTAGATTCCTAATGAGCGTTAGTAATGATATGCACCCAGTATTTAGGGGTCGTGCACCCATATCATACTTAAAATTACTAACATAAATTACCCTATACCCTAGCTGCTAGTGGGTTCAATTTAAACTAGTGCGGCATACCCATGCATACACTGTGTACTCGCTCTGCATGCAGGAGTTAAGGGGATTTTTATTTATTTATTTATTTTTTTTTGTAAAACAATCTCATATAATTCACTAGTATATTACCCCTGTGAACAGAAGCTCAAGGTCCTACCATGCTTACAGTCTTGACCAGCCATGCATGCATGTGTTTAGACAATATTAACGTGTAATGTAATACATATTAATATTAAAATCAACTATTTTAATCCTTGTGGGGTGTACCTGTTTGTGCTGTACGTTGCGTCGAATGACATCACATCTCCAAAACAGGCAAAATTCTTCCGGGATATCGTGTCTGCCCAAAACAGCCTGCATAGTTCCCTGTCTTCGTTGAGATCAAAATCAAAGTAGAAGTCTGGTTCCATCTCTTTGTTTTTGTACATGTCTTCTACCACCATTTGTGCATCTGCTCCAGCTATATAAGCCAACAAGTCCCTCCTAAAATTGCAGAAATCGGTGGATGTTGCTCCTATGTCCGTAAAACTGCCAACCATTTCTTTGTATAGTCTCCATGATTTTGTTGAACCAATGTTTGCTCTTGCGCAGTTTGCTACGAAAATTTTGTGTCCAATATCCAGCTGCCTGTTTATTTTCAGAAATTGTTTTCCAATGTCAGAGCATAGGCAGTGTCTGTGCCATAGCTCGAGTGCATGGATTTTGTAGGTACCGCTTTTGCGCCTTGTGAACGCGATTCGGGCGTTACAACCCACTCGGTTTGACAGTCGGCGCCGTTTCCTTGGTTCTGTGTTGTTTCCTTTGTCCATCACCACGTTACTTCCCTTTTTTCTTGGTGTGTATCCTTCCCGTGAGCATAAAATGTATTTTATGTGAACTACCCCTTCCTTGTTGAACCTCTTTGTGCCGTTCCTGATATCGAATCCAGCAATGGATGCGTATGCTTGGTAGAAGTCTATTCCGTCGTCCAGTGTTGCAAATTCTTGCCCTACATACGGTGTGCTTTCACTCTTGCAGTTAGGTAGCCATTGTTTTGTTCCATCGGGTAATACGCCCAGGTTGCATTCCGTTCCGGTGCCTTCACCATGTTGTTCGCCTGTATTTCAAATTTGTGTTATGCGCGAATATAAGTACTATTGTGGTATGTGTGTGGATAAACTGTACGGAGAGAGTACGGTGTGCATGCGTGTATGTCTCTGGGTGCATGCATATCACTGCTATAAACGAAGCCTACCCCCACCCCGTATTCTCCCCATACCTTTTTTTTTTCCAGTTTTGTATTACATATATTCAACGAACCAATTCATAGATTAGAGGATGTGTTGAACCTAATATTATTTGTTTTTTTGTCCCCTTTTTGCAGGAATGTATTCACAGAATTCAATATTCTATCCTACCATGCACTACTTATAAGCACCAAACATTAATATACAGACATTGGATTGCATGCTGTTGTTCCGCAATAAGAAATCGTTGAATATTCAAATAAACGGTGTTCTTACCCGGGGGTGCATCATCCATGGGGTCGGGGTTGGCGTGGAGATTTCGGATGTTTGCGTCGTCGATGGAGTCGGGATCGGCGTCGCGGTTTCTCACATTTGTGTCGTCGATGGAGTCGGGTCTGGCGTCCATGATTGGGCGTTGGGGCAATTTTCTCTCTCCAAGAAATTGTTTGCGTTGTACGTGGAGTGTTCTAATTCTACCGTTATTGCAACCCCTTAATTATAGGAGTTTGTAGAGATGCGACTCCTTCCGCTGGTTACGTGTGTGTCTGCAATCACCATTTTGCCCTTGTGCTTATAAGTTGGCAATCCGTGTGTCTATTGAGGGAATGCATCTAATCCGTTCATCTTAGCAAATCTAATGGTTCTTTTTTGTCCGCACTGTTTGTATTTTAAGGTAGTTTGCATGTGAATGCAACCCTATATATATATATATATATATATATATATATATATATATATATATATATATATATATATATATGAAAAAGTTTCAATGTGGCGGCATCCTCCCGTGCGGCGGTTTTCAGAATACATCAATAGTGTTAACAATATGCATCAATAGTGTAAAAGAAACACACAACAATGAAATGTAAAAAACACATCAAAAATACACACCACACCCAAAAAAATACACCATATAACCCCTACCACTAATGGTGTATTTTCGAACACTTTGTGGTGCTTTTTGTCATACCTAATGGTGTGCTTTTGGTGATACATACCTAATTTGTGTGTGTTTTTGTAGTGCATTTACTAACGTTGATGGTGTATATTTGCAATTTGCATAACTCCCTGACTGCACGAGAAGACCCCGCCACACCTGAACTCGACTCTCTCTCTCTCTCTCTATATATATATATATATACATATATATATATATATATATATATATATATATATATATATATATATATATATATATATATATATATATATATATATTACAAGGGCTATATATAAGGGTGCGGTGGAGAGAGAGAGGGGGGTAACTGCCCCACTGTGGATCCGTCCTTGAATGACATGATTGTCTCGTATCTCGTACATATAGTGGACTAATGTTTGCTAGTGTGTTATTTTTTTCTCTTCTAGATTGATAATTAAGCATACTTGATGACCTAGTATAAGTAAGGAAATAAGTGTGCGGTATTCCACCACATTGAGATAATAAGGATGTTGTGAGCTATTCAATAATCTTAAACAATAATAACTATGAAAGAATTTTATATTTGCATGATATTTGTAATAGAAGGTTCATTAGAACTTTTCATTTTTTTTTAACTAAAACACTCAATCATTAATTGACTTTGATGAACAGGTTAGATTAGTTCTTACTTTTTATAAAATGGATTGTCTCATTTGAACCCATCTCTCTCTCTCTCTCTCTCTCTCTATATATATATATATATATATATATATATATATATATATATATATATATATATAGGGACGCACTCAGGTGCGAATAAGTGCCCAGGAAGGAAATGCGAACGAATCAGCGCATGACACGTGTCCAGATCTAATAACTTAAAAAAAAAACGCGGTGACATTTTCGTAAATAATTGAAAATCGAAGTGCAAGTAAAATATCTTATAAGTGCACCTATTTTCACCTATAAGTGCATGTAATTTTGCCTAGTTAGCATTCACTTTCCGCAACCATTCATGCACCTGGGTGTGCTTATGACTATATGTGCAACTATTTATAACTATAGGTGCAACTACTTATAACTATGTGTGCACCTACTTTCACCTATAAGTGCATGTAATTTTGTCTTGTTAACATTCATTGATCTGAGTTCAGCGGGTTGTAATACTCCTGAAAACCACTCGCAAACATTCATACACCTAGATGCAACTACTTATACCTATGTGCGCAACTACTTAGAACTATAGGTGCAACTACTTAGAACTATAAGTGCAACTAAGTATTGATGCTCAGTGTAAATTTTTACTTGCACCTATAATACATTTTACATGCACTTGTAATACATTTTACTTGCACTTCGATGTTCAATTATTTACGAAAATGCCACCGCATTTTTTAAAAAAATCAGTGTTTTCTCATCCATTAGATCTGGACACGTGGACGAACAGAATCCATTCCTATTTCGCGCCTGGGCGAGCCGTTCGCACCCGAGTGCAACTCTATATATATATATATATATATATATATATATATAGAGTGATTTACACGTAAAAAATTTTACAAAAAAAGGAATTTTTGATTTCAATTATCTCTCTCGTGCCTAAGGGACAAATTAGAGATCGGGCCGTTTACTAGTTAGCAAGACCATTGAACCTCACCAATGCTATTCACAATATAAGGGTAAACCAATGAAAAATTGTTTGATACTTCCATTGTGTATATATGTTTTTATAACACATAATCGAACTACAACTCATTCAACCCCATGCCTTGTTTTAACTGACTCATGCAAATTTTGCTCATTTTTTCATACCCGCGGTCTTCTCATGTCCTTTAAAGCCTTCATGCAATCATTATATCATGGACTATATCATGAACTATAGCCTACCTTACAAGTTGAACTAATTGCATAAAATTCATTTTGATATATGAAAGTTAATTTTAGTACCTTGAATGTTACGTTCACTTTAATGTATTGAAAGTTTATTTTTTTGTATATTATTATGGAATACATAAAAATGAACATTCATTGTATTTTTAATGAACTTTTAGTATACTAAAAAATAACCATTAATCAATGGGTCACACTTGAGTGAGACCGTCTCATAGATCCTTATCCATGAGATGGATCGGGTCAATATGAAAATGTAATACTTATACTAGCAAATATAATACTAAAGCATGAATAAAATATTTGTTACTTATAAGGAAAAACATAATACTTTTGAGGGAAAATGTAATAATTTTATATTTTGATGTAAAAGTGTTACTTTTTTCATCAAAAGTATTATATTTTCCCTTATAAGTAATGTTACACTTATAAAGGAAAATGTAATACTTTTACATCGAAATGTAAAAGTATTGCACTTTTCTTCAAAAATATTACATTTTTTTTTCATTTAAGTAATAAATATTTTATTCTGATTTAGTATTACATTTCAAGTATTACATTTTATCTTGACCCGACCCGTCTCACGGACAAAAATCTGTGAGACGATCTCACAGAAGTGTTTGCCTTAATCAATGATCAACAATATAATTTTTCGCGTTCATGCCCCTACCATTTTCACAAGACTCAGCTCACTTCACTCCTCTAACTTGATTCATTCTAGCTATTTCCAAGCTTGTTGTTTGGATCAATCCATGCACTAAGCTCAACATTTCGAAATATTTGGACTCATTAATAGGATTGATATTTTAACACGTACTATATACAAAAGGGTGTTTAACAATTAGTTTATAGGGTTAATTATGTTACCGGATAGTTGATAGCCAATTTTATTAATTGTTTTAACTAAGAGTAAAAGATATTTTTTGTCCTATACTTATAGTGTCACGGACAATTTTAATCCTCCATAATAAAATTTGTCATTTTATGGACATACTTATTGTGACGAGGAAAATTTTAGTCCTCCGTCCGTAATTCTGTTAAATGACCGTGTAAGTGAGGGGTAATTGTGTCATTTCAGCCTATCTCCCTTACCACTTCCCCCATTGAAGGCCTCTCTGCTGTAGATTCTCCTACACAAATCATAGCCAAGTTGATAAACTTTTGCAGGCTAGCGGGAACAACCCACACCCTCCGGCGTGCCATCAGAAGCCCCTGCACCAACAATATCAGTAATTAACGATGGTACCTGGACAGAAACCTGGGCATTGATGTTCTCCTCCGGGCAAGCAGTCTGAAGAACACCATCGGTGCAAGCCTCCGTCCCAACCTCCAGTTTCTTCGAGCTCAAGGAGCAATAAACAGTTACGTGTCTTATGCTCCCACAATGAGTGCAGAATAGAGGAAGGTTTTCAAAGGAGATAGCCTGCTCAAACCAACTCCCGTTCGGAAGATTAACGTCAATATGATCAGGCTGGTCAACAGAGCAGTCAACGTCTACCAAAATCCTCGCAAACGCAAGCTTCTTCCTTTCTTTAGTGCACCAATCCATGTACAGAGGCACCCCAATGCACTCTGTGATTTTACTAAGGGCATTGACGTGCCAACAAGGCTTAGGTAAACCAGGTAACCTCACCCAAACCGGCGAGAAACGGAATTCATCGTACCCCGGCCGGAAGTCAGCCGGAGGAATACGCAGAAATAAGCATTTGCCGAAGAGAGAGTAAGGGCCACCGGAAAGAACAGTGTTTCTATCAACCTCCTTCTTGAACCAGAACATCACATGGTCGTTAAGAAGGGCTTCCGGTTTACAGTTTACTCTCCAAGACTCTGCCAAGCCAATAGTAGCAAGCATACCCGGAAAATGACCGGCAAACCTTCTAAGAAGGCTGATAACTCTCTCGTCCTCAATCTCAAAGATATCATCAATTCCCAAATCAGCAGCAACCTTGTTCGAACCAAACACCCTCAGCCGGCACTCCTCATTTTCCAGTTTCCGGGAGTTGATGAAGGGCCCGGGAGGGGGGTTGACCGGCTTAGGGACATTGTATTTCACCCCGAAGCTACCAATCCCGCGGCTAGCATCGGGGAAGGAATCCTGCGAACCGAGTGTACGAGGCACCGACGGCTCCAGTGACTGGGTGGCAGTCTTCTTCCCTTTTCCGGCCATAACACACACCGGAGGCAGCCGCACACTGGAAAATGCAGATCGAACGAAACAGAAAATACCTGGAAAGTCGAATCCAAGAGTCGGCGTCGCACAGGTTGACGCAACCGTCGGAGAACACAAGCTTGTTTTATTCGCCGGAGAGCTTTGTTTTATTCACCGGAGAACACAAGCTTGTTTTATGACGCAATTACCCCTCACTTACACGGTCATTTAACAGAATTCTGGACGGAGGACCAAAAATGTCCTCGTCATAATAAGTCTGTCTATAAAATGGCAAATTTTTTTATAGAAGATCAAAATTGTCCGTGCCACTATAAGTATAGGACCAAAAATGTCTTTTACTCTTTTAACTAATTAATAGTATTAGCGGTTTTTGGGTCTTGGATGGGT
This sequence comes from Ipomoea nil, assembly GCF_001879475.1. Classification (NCBI taxonomy): domain Eukaryota; kingdom Viridiplantae; phylum Streptophyta; class Magnoliopsida; order Solanales; family Convolvulaceae; genus Ipomoea; species Ipomoea nil. Next base: position 385,361 of record NW_017617269.1, on the reverse strand, counting down.
TTTTCGGGATGACAATGGCGTGTTCCTAGTTGCGAAGAATATGTGTGAGCATGGTGTTTATGATGTAAAGGAGGCCGAAGCTATTAGCATGAGGGAAACTTAGAGTTGGTTCAAAGATACAGGAATGGGTGAAGTTGATGTGGAAACAAGACTCACAATTGCTCTTTAAAGTCATTTCTACTCCTTCATTTTTTTATGCTTTCGGTTTAATAGGAGTGATTAAATAAATAACATCATTGATTATTGATGTTGAATTTTGGTTTGTTAAGCGATCTGCGGATCACGCCGCCCACATTGTTGCCTGGGAGGCCATTTCTGAGTCAGGTTGTGGATGTGGAGAGTGGCTGGATAGCCCTCCTTTTCTTGTTCATTATCTTGATGATTTAATGAATTAAGCTTTTATTCTAAATAGTATTACCGGTTTATTGATAAAAGTTGTAAGGATTATAATAGTCTTTTAAAATTTTAATTCCAATAAAATTGATATAAAACACTGCTTAGAGCAGTGTTTGAAATTTCAGCTAAAGCAAATAGTGATTTCTCAAACACCCATTTTAGTTTATTAAACAAGTCAATTAATGAAAGTTAGTCAAACTAGCTGGAAATCAGGGCCGTCCCTCGGCATGTTTACCCAGGGCCCCCAACTTTTTGGGGGCCTCATATTTAAAAAAAAAATTATATATGTATATAAGTCGCATTAAGCAAATCTCATGCATTAGTCATTGTGTAGTACTGTAGCAGAATTAGCAAAGTTCATTAGTCATTACGTAGTACTATAGCAAAATTAGCAAATCTCATTCCTTCTGCGTAACCCTATTAGTACCGTCGGCCGTAGTTAATGATAAACCAAATGATTCGCTTTTATTTAACATATATGATCAAAGAAATTGGATGCCCTTGATTCTAAATTAATAGATATTTGTGTGAAAGATGGTCCTATAATAGATTTATCAATAAATAAAGGTCCTAACGATATATTCTCAAGAAGATTTTCGTCAGCGTTTTACACAAGATATTTGCCAAATAGAGAGAAGTGTGATCGAGATTGGCTTGTATATTCATTATTAAAAAGAACTTGACAAGGTGTTTTGTTTTTGTTGCAAGATTTTTATAAAAGGTATAGGAAAATGTGCTTTGGTCTATGAAGGTTTTAGGGACTAGACACATCTTGGTGTTAGACTTAAAGAGCATGAAACCGAGTGTATATCATATGACTAAATGTGCACAACGCATGTCACTTTTTAAAATGAAATTTTAGATGTATTTTTTATACAATATTTATATTTTGAATTTTTGACACAACTTTTTGAACAACTATTATTTTTATATACAAATTACTTTAAAAAGGGTCCAATTTAAAATATTGCACAGGACCCCATTTTTTATTGGAACGGCCATGCTGGAAATCAAATTTAAAAGACCAATATAAGCTTTACAATGAGTGGCATGGATATATTTAGATATTTATAAAATTTTTCAACAATATTTAGATATTTATAAAAATTTTTCAACAATATTTGCAACAAGTATTCTCTTAAAACATTTACTCCATATTAACCATCCAAAACATTTTATAATATCATAGTCTCCTTTCAAAAAATTATATCATAGTCTAGGTTATATCATAAAAATGAAAACAACAAAATGATATTAATAAACAAATAATATCAACTAAGAGTATTAATTAGTTTATACATCAATATAATTAAACTAAAAAAAATCGAATATTTTTAATAAAAACTATGTTTTACAGTATTGTATCATTGTTGTGTGTTCGAGAGTGTTGTGATGCACATGCAATGATATGATGCAAAATTGTGGCATGCAAAGTCCCACTAACACTGTTTGGTGTAAGACACCTTAGCCCTGGTTGGGTTGCACTATGCACGCCTTACCATCATCACCAACTTTGTATTTTTAAAAAAAAAAAAAAAAGACAAAAATCATATTTCCGTCCACTTGTAAAAATATGGAAAATGACATGTTAATTATAAATTCACAACATGTTTGTAGTATTTCTATCCGTAAATTATAAAAATATGGAAAATGACATGTTAATTAAAAATTTACATGTTAGTAATATTTCGCTCCGTAAATTAAAAGTATAGAAGTTTCTGTTGTTGTTGTTCTTAATTAATGCGAGGTCCAATACAAATTGGGCGGATTTGTCATTTCGTGCAAAAGATTTGATAGGAAATGATGATAAATATGCAACATGCACGAAATAACGATAAAGAGGTGTTAAGGCAACGAGAGCTCTTTTAGTCTTATAATTGTATTGATAATGATACTTGTTTACAAGGAGAACATTCTTCTCAATACGTGAGTGTATTCTTAAACAGTATAATGTAATTCTTAATTGTTTAGAGAGAGTCCGGAGTCCCTACTTGTTATCTTTGCATATAGTTATTGTTAGAAAAATAGCATTAAAATGATATTTTAAGTGGCTATTTGTGGTATAATTATCGGTGGGGTTCACTTTCGATTTGGGTCGGGTCAAAGTGCATTAGGGTTCTTCGTAGTGAGACGAAGAGATTGATATATTGTACGCTCAAAACGGATAATGGGTGAATGAGATATTGATTCTCAAAGTAGACCTATTGAGTTGAAAAAATGAAGGGAAAAAGTGAGTTTTTGTCCCACATTGGTTTGGGACGAGGATCTGCCCCACTATTTATACAAGAGTCTTTTAGAAGGTATTGAATGTATAGCATAGAGGCTCTCTTTCGCGTGGGGCCTCGATGTAACTCTTGCCTAACTGTGTTTAAGGCTTTGCTCTAGTTCACCGGTTCTTTCATTTGGGTTGGGTGCTCAAACGTCGAACCGTAGCACGTTTTATCCTTTGGGTCCGTTTTATATATATTTGTGTGTATATATTTATTTCGGATATATATCTAATAAAGTAATAATATTTTATATATTTTCGTGTGTGTATATAAATATTATTTTGGGATATTAAATCGACTTTTGGTTCGTTATTTCCAACAATCTTAAAACCTTATTTTTTGATAATGAACAAATCGGTGGATTCCAGGAGTATTGGATCCATGAATGTTGCTTGTGGTGCACATTCAAATGGTCGGAACGACAACGATGTTGCACATTCCGTGATGCCAGTTGATGGCAGCAACGTTGGAAATGTTGTTTCCATGGGAGTTGCAAAATCACACGATGGTGCTCCGGAGAACTTTGGTTCACGAACGGTAGACCTGTGGCTGGTGGCACACAGTTGGTACCTATTATCTTGCCCAGTGGATCAGCTAAAAGCTATGAAGGATCCTACGATGGTGTAATCACTACATGGTCTAAGGACTATTGTAGCGTGACCAACGTCTTCAACGATAATCAAAGAAAAGGCAAACGAAAGTTTAGGCCTGAAGATGATTATGAGGAAGAAGTGAGCAGCCACTACGAAGCGAACTGTCATCCTGGTGAAAAGGTTGCAGACAACTTCGCTTGGGTTAAAGAATGTGGATGGTTGGACGAGTGAGGTCACAACCGAGGTTTCTTTAACAGGTACCCCCGATGTGCACTATGAGACCACCCTTCGTGGAGTGGACGATTGGAAAATGGAACAAGGCACACGGGTTGAAGGATTACTATGAGATAGGAATAAGGAAATGTGTTTCCAATGTAAGTTTTCCTATTTATTTATTTTGAATAAATGTTGTAGTATCCTTGTGATACATTTCTAATAAACAAGTTAGAGTACCCAAATCATACTCTAACAAGTAAGTTAGAAAATCAGGACCAAATGATTTTTGAACTCTTGCCCACTTACTGCGTCTCGGCTCGAGCTCGGGTTCTTTCTCAGATTCCCTACTATCATTATCCATAGTTTCGTCAAACGTCCGTTTTGACGTACTCGGTCCATCATTGTACCTACAAGGAAATACATTTTTAAAGAAATATGCATTTCTTGATTCTATTATCATGTTCTCATGTACGTTCGGATTATGGGACTCGTGTACTAAGAACCGATAACCACTACTGTTATGTGCACAGCCAATAAAGATATAGTCCACCGTCTTAGGACCTATCTTTACTTTCTTAGGTGTTGGCAACAACACTTTGGCAAGACACCCCCATACTTTCAGGTACTGGTAGGAAGGTTTCCTACCGTTCCACAGCTCATAAGGAGTCTAATCGAGCTTCTTGCGGGGTACCTTATTTAAAAGGTAATTACTTGTCAAAATCGCCTCACCCCACATACCTTGAGGTAGGCCCGAACTTATAAGCATCGCATTCATCATATCTTTCAATGTACGATTGTTTCGTTCGACAATACCGTTCGATTGAGGTGCGTAAGGTGCCGTACGCTCGTGTATGATACCTACACTTGCACAGAAGTCACCAATCGGTGATTCGTACTCACCACCTCTATCGCTTCTAACCTTTTTAATTCTTCGATTAAGTTGGTTCTCCACTTCATTCTTATAATGAACGAATTTATCAACGGCTTCATCTTTGCTCTTAAGCAAATACACAGCAGTATTGTGTTCTATCGTCGATAAACGTGATAAAATACTTATTACCACCTCTCGTTTGTATTGATCTAAAATCGCACAAATCACCATGGATTAATTCCAGTGGTTCAGTTTCCCTTTCTACCGATTTGAAATGTATTTTCGTTAGTTTTGCCTCAACATAAATTTCACACTTGTTATTTGCGTTAATTTGAAAGTAAGGAATATGGTGCATGCTAATTAATCTACGTATATAATTAAAATTAACGCGACCTAGTCTACCATGCCACAAATTGGAAGACTCAAGCAAGTAAACCGAATTAACTTTGTTTTTATTGATAACAGGAATTACACTGAGCTTAAAAAGCCCATCAGTTACATATCCTTTACCAACAGATATCCTAACTTAGACAATACTACTTTGTTTGACTCGAACACCATGCGGAACCTATGCCTGTTCAGCAGCGAGCCAGACACAAGATTCATCCTCAGCTCCGGAACATATAGCACGTTGTTCAACGTCAGTTCCTTCCCGGAAGTCATCTTCAGAACCACATTGTCCATGCCTTCCATAGCAGACTGAGCAGAGTTTCCCATCCACACCTTTCACCCTCAATGGTCTCAAAGGTGTTGAACATCTCTCGGTTGCAACACAAATGTCTGGTTGCACCGGTATCGATGAACCACTCTCGAGGGTTTGAGCCCACGAGGTTCACCTTGATCACCATAGCCGAAAGGCTAATCTCGACCTCCTTCTGACTGCTCTCTCCAACAACGTTGGCTTCAGAACTCTTGTTCTTCTTCCTTGGAGCTTTGCATTCAGACGCTCTGTGGCCAGGCTTGTCATAATTGTAGCATTCACCAAGAAACTTGTTCTTGGTAACACAACCTTTAGGACCTAGCTTTCGCTTGTCCTTCTTGTTCCTCATGGAGCTTTTACCGTGCTCCACAACGTTGGCCTTAGCACCATCAATGACAGGAACTTTCCTATCATTCGTCTTGTTCCCCTCCTTAATCCTGAGTCGCTGGATCAGGTCCTCCAGGTTCACCTCATTTCGCTTGTGCTTAAGGTAGTTCTTGAAGTCCTTCCGACTTGGAGGCACTAAGTGGATCACGGATCCTACTTGGAAGGCTTCACTCAGTACCATGCCTTCGCCACGGATCTCGTCGAAGATTAGTTGCAAATCTTATACCTGACTTAGCACAGTTTTGGAATCAACCATTTTGAAGTCGAGGAATCGGCCAACCACAAATGTTGTGGGCACGGGAATCAACAATTGATTGTTAGAATATTAGAATATTTTAGAATTAGTTTTATTATTTAATTAGGATGATTATCTTAAAATTATCTTAGATTTAAATTTGTTAGTATTATATTATTATTAATGTTTATCTTAGTTGGTTAGTTAGGATTAGTTTATCCTATTCTTAATAACTATCTCATTTATGTGGTTGTAATTTGGTTGTTAATGGCTATTTAAGGTCATTGCATTCTAAATGAAATATAGAGTTGAGAATTTTTTATATAGGAAACTGAGTGTTTTCTAGAACTCGGGAGAGTTCAACCATGATCAAGTCATGGTGATCCTGACTTATCAAGTGTGAAACCTCACTTGTGGCGTCGTCCCAAATTCTACGTATCACCTTATAACCCGGTGTGGCCGAGGACTTATCAAAACTCAAAAATTAACCCTTTTCCCAACCTAAATTAAACCTTTTAATCAGATTTCACCTAGCCTAATAAACTGTTCTAAAATATTATTTTAGTCAGAGTGTGAAGAGAAGATTAGGCCAAGAAGGTTCGCATCATTTGGTATCAGAGCACACGGTTGTCTCATCACAAAGACACACAAAGCTTCGACAGTGCCTGGAACGTGGATTCGAGGACGAATCCCTCTAAAGGGAGAGGGAATGTTGTGGGCACGAGAATCAACAATTGATTGTTAGAATATTAGAATATTTTAGAATTAGTTTTATTATTTAATTAGTATGATTATCTTAAAATTATCTTAGATTTAAATTTGTTAGTATTATATTATTATTAATGTTTATCTTAGTTGGTTAGTTAGGATTAGTTTATCCTATTCTTAATAACTATCTCATTCATGTGGTTGTAATTTGGTTGTTAATGGCTATTTAAGGTCATTGCATTCTAAATGAAATATAGAGTTGAGAATTTTTGAGATAGGAAACTGAGTGTTTTCTAAAACTCGGGAGAGTTCAACCATGATCAAGTCATGGTGATCCTTACTTATCAAGTGTGAAACCTCACTTGTGGCGTCGTCCCAAATCCTACGTATCACCTTATAACCCGGTGTGGCTGAGGACTTATCAAAACCAAAATATTAACCCTTTTCCCAACCTAAATTAAACATTTTAATCAGATTTCACCTAGCCTAATAAACTGTTCTAAAATATTATTTTAGTCAGCGTGTAAAGAGAAGATTGGGCCAACAAGGTTCGCATCAACAAATTTCTTTGAGCCGGCATCCTCGCTTTGGTATTTATGATCCAAGGCTTCCCACAGCGCTTTCGCTGTACTGATCTTGCGATATACATCGTATAACGCATCACATAATCCGTTCAAGATGTAGTTTCGGCATAGGAAGTCCGAATCCTTCCAATAGCCAACCGCCATCACTGATTGAGCATCTTGTTCCTTCAAATGAGGAACTTTCTCAGACAAGAACCTTGCTAAGCCGAGAGTTGCTAGGTAGAACAACATCTTTTGTTGCCACCTCTTGAAGTTCGATCCGACACCGGTGAACTTCTCCGGCTTTTTAGCCGATCCGCACGGTACCGAAGGTACCCGAGTCATGGGAATGTATCCCTCGGTGCTCCCACCGTCTTGTGAACCAACGTTCACTGGTGGTGCCTAGGAATTCGCAACATTGTTACCGTTCCCTCCATTGTTGTCCGCAACAACATTCTCCTCCCCATGGGTTGGCAGTACGGGGTCTTCCATTTCTTCAACGAAATTAGAGACAAAAAAATAATAATAAAACCAACGGGAAACAAGGGAAAATAAGGTTTTAAGACTGTTGGGTAACTCATTGGTAAAACCGAATAATAATCCTACAAAATAAGGATTATTATTTTTTGTAGAAAAAGGGAATGAAAGATGAAGAGATAGGCTCGTGTTTGGTATAGAGTTTTTAGCATGAGTCGAGCGATCACTCTTTCCTTAAAACCTTATTTGCTACCTCCCACAAGTGCTAGGAGCTCTTGTATAAATAGCGGAGCAAATCCTCTTCCCAAACCAATGTGGGACAAAAGCTTCACTTTTTCCCTTCAGTTTTTTCCAACTTAATGCGTCTACTTTGACAATCAATATCTCATTCACCCATTATCCGTTTTGAGAGTACAATATATTAATCTCTTCGTCTCACTACGAAGAACTCGAATCCACTTTGAACCGACCCAAATCGGAAGTGGACCTCACTGATAATTGTAGCAAAAAATAGTCACTTAACATGTCATTTTAAGCTATTTTTTCCAACATTAATTTGTTATATAAGTTTTTCTTAATAATTAATTTATTATTTATTATGATAACAATGTTATTGTTTGTAAGATTATTTTATTTAAAATTGTTTATTCATTTTATAAACTATAATTATTTATTTATGAAGGCATTTGATGCGGTCATTTATTATTTTACATTTAGGATAGTACCTAAATTCTTTTTTCGTAATGATTACTATGTTTGTAAAATTGTTAAAAACTTATAAATCTCATTTCAAGTTATTTGATATTAGTATTTTTTTTCATGTAATTTAAATTTTAAGTATGAAAATATATATTAATTTCAGAAACAGAGTCTATTTTTCTTGGCAACATTCATAATTTCTAAACTGTAGATTCATAAAATTTGTAATGTAGATTCATAATTTCAATACTGTACATTCATAATTTCTGTACTGTAGATTCATAATTTTTGTAATGTAGATTCATATTTTCTAAACTGTATAGTTATCAAATTATGAATCTACAGTAAATAAATTATGAATGTGCAGTATAGAAATTATGAATCTACATTATAAACTTTATGAATCTACAGTATAAAAATTATGAATCTACAGTACAGAAATTATGAATGTGCAATATAGAAATTATGAATCTACATTATAAATTTTATGAATCTATAATATAAAAATTATGAATCTACAGTATAGAAATTATGAATTTACAGTAGGACCAGCCCAATAACAGCCATTCCACATCTTAATTGTCAACCAAAATCAATGATTTTAGCAACCCCTATCATACTACAGAACAAAAATCTACAAAAATAGGGGGCGAAAATGACGTTTGTGGGCAACTTAACAGAAAGTAGCTTTCTCTACCAAACTATGTGTTGCCTTTAATTACTTTTCTTTCTATATATATGTATAGAAAATCCCAGAAACACAAATGTTGCCACGCGAGTTCCGTGTTATCTGCTTCTTGTAGTCAATTGTCAATATGATGGAAATGTGCACAAATATATATATATATATATATATATATATATATATATATATATATATATATAATTAGGTTCTGGTGCGATTAGAGTGTCCAGGTGCGGTTGTGCGGTTTAATTTGGACCATTCATCTCACTTAAATCAACGTTCAGAATTGTCAAAATTTAAAAAAAAAAAACGCGGTGGCAATTTTGTAATTTTTGCATGTAGGTCAAAATTAAGGTGAGCGAATCTGTGATTAATGTGCGCGGGGTTTGTGCTTAATGTGCGTGAGGTTGTGCTTAATGTGTGTGGGGTTTGTACTTAATGTGCGTGAGATTGTGCTTAATGTCAATAGTTGTTGAAACTTAAAATCTGTGAGTTAATATATTAAAGTGCGTGGGGTTTGTGCTTAATGTGCGTGAGGTTGTGCTTAATGTGTGTGGGGTTTGTACATAATGTGCATGAGGTTGTGCTTAATGTCAATAGTTGTTGAAACTTAAAATCTGTGAGTTAATATTTAAAGTGCGTGGGGTTTGTGCTTAATGTGCGTGAGGCTATGCTTAATGTGTGTGGGGTTTGTACTTAATGTGCGTGAGGTTGTGCAGACGCTATCATTTGTGTAGACGCTAACATTTGTGTAGACGCTATCATTTGTGTAGACGCTGTGTAGGCGCTATCTTCTTCCCGACACGCGTTTTTTTTTAATTTTATTGATTTGAGCCGTTGATCTAAATTTGATCAACAGCTCAGATCTAACCGCACAACCGCACGGGAAGATATACCCGCACCTGAACCCTTCCCTATATATATATATATATATATATATATATATATATATATATATATATATATATATATATATATATATATATATATATATATATATATATATATATATATATATATATATATATATATATATATATATATCGTGGCATATAGTGGTTCTCATTCAGTCGTGCGATCACTCACCATTAGGTACAATGCACCACAAATTGTTCAAAATGCACCATTAGGTGCGATGCAGTGTGGTGCATTTTTATTTTTTTTTATTTTGTGTGGTGCATTTGTGAATTTCATTGTGGTGCATTTTCGAACACTATGTGGTGCATTTTTGCACACCTAATGGTTAATCCGCACCAGCCACACGGGAATCACTGTCCGCATTTGAACCAATATATATATATATATATATATATATATATATATATATATATATATATATATATATATATATATATATATATATATATATAGTGTGTGTGTGTGTGTGTGTGTGTGTGTGTGTGTGTGTGTGTGTGTGTGTGTGTAGGGTTCCAGTGAGAACATGTGCTTAGGTGAGAACGTGAGAACACATCCTGTGCATCCATCTAATATAATTTAATGGGCATGATTGAGTAATAAACGTGAATGCAATCGTTGCCAAGCGTAATGCAAGCACAACTTGTAGTCTATAGTAATGTATACATTAAATAAAAATAGCAATCCGACGAGATCCAAGCTATATAGCGGATGCGAACGTGTGGAAAAAGTAGAAGATGATATTTGTGCAACACATGTGTGTGCAAACAGATAGTGATGCGTGTGCAGACGAAAGCAAAAAATGATGCAGGACAATACATGGTAGTTTAACAAGAAAGGGATTGAAGTTAATGAAGGGAATGATATTAGAATGTTAAAGAGTAGCCAAAGTGTGTGCATATGTGGTACATGGTGTGTGTGCAATAACCCAATGCGCGAAGTGAGTTTGAAAAAACGTGAATGCAATCGTTGCGTAGCGTGTGTGTGCGTAATGCCCAAAAAACTGTAATACCGTACACATGAAATAAAAAGAACTAGTGTATAAGATCATATGTGCAAATAGTCGGAGTTAGTGCAAACGTTTAACCTCTAAAAATTGTTGAATAAAATGTAGAAAAGAACCAAAATATTATAACAGTTTATTGGAAAACGGCAAACAAATAAAGGTACTGAGCACTAATCTCCAACAATAGATAAATGTAGTTCCAAAAACGAAGTGTAAACGTTAAACATAATGAAATTAAGCTAAAATGGGAGCATATTGCATCAAATCATTTAGAATCTGTGGGATGAGAGTTATTATGACTGAGTAGAATCTCCTTCATGAAAAACATCCTAAATGCCTGCAAAGACTCCACATCCCCTTTCTTAAACCCACACGACCACCTAGAGGTTTGCTGGCCAACGTACGTCTCCATATGACGCATCGCAAATAGCCCACTATCAACACTATTTGTTGTGTCACGCCAAGACATACGAAGTCGCCGTGGAACCAATGCGAATACCTTTGCTGAAATTTCATGATAGCCAACATCGTGCAAGCACGTTGACAAAAAGTCCACCTTCAAACCAAATTAAACAACGAAGACACGTACGTGGATGAATATGCACAGTAATGCAAAGACATTGCGAATAACCAATAAAAAAAACAGTAAAAGAAAACAAGTTACCAATTGGTGAGGAGTGTCAAGATATATGCTGAATGCACAAACTAGAGAAGTAAATAATGCATTAACAAGAATGCATACACCTCTTACGTTTCACGCGAACACTTAACACATTAGAACCAATGTAACAATAAAAAGGGACATTGCACAATTATATAGACATGTTCTAAGACTGCACACACAGCAAATGAAGTATGCATAGACTTGAACGTGTAGTACTCTATTATTGTGATTGCACATGCATCATGTCTTGCATGCAAAACACTTAATAAAAAAACCAAATAGGTAACGACAAAATTAATTTGCACCAACAATGGAGAAATGATTATAAAAAAAATTGGAAAAACAAAACTGTTGTTGGCCTACAAATTACCCACCTACAAGTAATTAGAACTCTAAGAAAATGCATGTTACATAACTATTGTGATTGCACGCACCTTATACAAATTTATTTTAAACACATGCAAGTACTGAGCAAAAAAAAAAAAAAAAAAAAAAAAAAAAAAAAAAAAAAAAAAAAGAACAGAAAAAAAAAACCAAAAGGAAAATAAAGTAAACAAAAAAATTAGACCCTAGAATTCCTTGTCCTTTTACAGAAATGAAAAAAAAAATGAAAAAAAAAAAGCCAAAAAAATGCATATTAGTCTATATATTATTATGATTGCACATGCCTGATGTCTTCGATGCAAACACTTAACGAAATAACCAATGACAAAAATAATTTGCACTACACTAGAGACATGATTATAAAAATACTAAAAAAAAATTGCTTTTGACCTAAAAACTACCCACTTACAACTTATTAGTACTCTAATACACTGCATGTTACTCAATTCTTGTGAGTGCACACACTCAATTTTCATAAATCTTTTTGCAGAAAAAAACGGGTAGCACTATCAACAAAACAAAAACAATACCAAACCAAAAACAAATAGTGATTGCATGAATCAATTCGCAAGAAAAATCAACTTAGGAGTCTCTGACAACTTCTTTATATGTTTCTCTGGAATTTCATATAGAATTAAAAAAAGAAAAAAAGAAATTATACTCCATTCAAATCCTAACCCACCATAAATACAAAAAAAAAAAAAAAAAAAAAAAAAAAAAAAAAAAAAAAACATTTTTCAGTGCGTGAACATGGCGTCCTACGCTTGGAACGTCTGGCACGAGAATCCTCCATAGGCAAATCCCGCAAACAAAGCGATTGAATACCGAAAATAATCTACAACCAAGCTGCGAACCTGATAAACCCTAGGAGCTGCAATTCACGAGGTGTAAACCCTAGTAGCCGCAACTCACCAGAGACCTCTGGAAAGCAATCAACGCCGACCACCTTGTGCGAAAACCCTACATGCCCTCGAACACCGTGAGTGACTGGAGGGGAGAAACCAACAGCAGAGATACGCCGCCGACCACCACGCGAACCAGTGACCGAATAGAGAGGGGGATAAAACGGTGTTTGCGTTGGTAAGAGAAATAGAAAAAACATATAGGGAAAGTAAATAATATTATAAGCATGGGGAAGGGAGAATATCACGGAATTTCTAATAATAATAAATAAGAAAAAACTACATATTACATATACACCCTTGTACAATTAAAAACTAGCGCCACTTTTAAAATTGATCAAAACCATTGAAATCAAATATTGAATACACAGGATTTGTTCTCATGTTCTCATCTAAAGAGGTGTTCTCATATGATCCTAACTCTCTCTCTCTATATATATATATATATATAAATATATATATATATATATATATATATATATATATATATATATATATATATATATATATATATACTAGTTTTTCAAACGCATTGCGCGAATGGAATAATGCCCAATGTTTATTTTTAAATAAGTACTTCAAAGTATATCAATGCAGATTATGTAAAATTTTATATTGTATGTGATACGAAATATACCCCGACTACGTATGACCCCTCACCAAGAACCTGATCAGGTTCGAGTCACCACATGACCCGGGAAATTTCCCGACCTGAACCGACCGGAGAGCGGCACTTGATCAACCTGACCTACAGGACGACCGACTCCGCAGCTTAGTTAGGCACATCACACTTCTCTCAAAGCTTGATCCCGACTTACTTGCTCGCCCGAGACCCCAAACCTAAATACTTAACGTCTGAATCAATTTCAACAAGTAAACAGGTAACCAAATACACTCTTACACGTGTTCCTCTCTCTTTAGCTGACCCGGTCCTCGAGTGCATGGGAGGCACGTGGCGCACATGCCGGCCCCTCGGCATGTGTCCCTTGAATCTCCTATAAATGCCCCACGAAGTGACAATAAAGGGGACCTTTGGCAAATTCTCTATAGCCTTAGTTAGCTCGGGGACCTCCGGCCTCACGCCTAGTCCTCGAACTTAACACATGTTTAACCATCAAGCTAAGCAGACTTCATAAGGACGATAATCCGGTCCTACCCCATACTTAATACGTATTCGTAGTAATCCTGGCAATTTACTACATCATTTTGGCACAGTCTATGGGGACCCAGCACAAACACCTACGAGCTCGGCCAAATGCCCGAAACATACATCCTCAATATAATTTTGACGCAGAGCAAGATCTTAACCAAGCTGGCTTCGACCTCAGCTCCCAATTATCGCTTCGATAAGCTTCCACTTCAACAACGCAAACCAAACCCACTTCCTCAGGAGCGATCGGTCTCAGTATAATCGCGAAAAGTGTAATACAGCTGCCACGTTGAGATGGGCAGGAAATCATTTCATGCGTGGCTATGTCCCCGAATGGGATCTCGCCTCGCTCGAATGAGGGTACCCGCCCTCAGGTCATTCCATAGCGGGCTTCTTCCCTCAACAATTCATGTTCCAACCTTCATTGTTCACTGTCGTTTCGACCTTCACCGGCATACTAATAGCACCAACGGCGGTAGGAAACATCGCCCTGCTTGATCATCCGATCGAACAAACCAACAGACCAATAGAAGCTCAGCCCGATCTTAGGGCTGGACCCCGCCAATCTATTCGACACACGACTAGGCCCACGCCTCCAAGCGTGGGAGCATAATGAGCAATCAACTAAGAGTCCTCAAGGGCCTATGGAGTACCATGCTAGAGTAGTTCATCTCTGCTGCCGAAGATGAAGATTACTTTCCCCAAGCGGCGGACCATTATTAAGTCGGGGCGTTGTTTTCCTCGACCATTATCAAGTTGTAATGCAATTTGTTTCAGTAGGTTGTATTTAGGCCACTCGGACTGTAAACTGTTGCTAAAAATCAATCTAATTAAGTTAAGGTGTTAAGCTGATCTCCTTTACCTGAAGACAATCGGAAGACAATGAAGGTCAGGATTAAGATCCCGGTATAAGTCCTACAAAGTAGGCACGTTGGCCGGCCAGGCCCGGAACCCGACTAGGGAGTCGGCGACAACCACCAGGTTGGAAAAACAAAGACGACAAGACTACAAGAAAAATGCACATAGACAAGGGTTAATAACCGTTGTCGTAGGGGTATAATTTCTGTTGTTGAAGCCGGTGTTGTTGTAAGTCCCGCGCATAGACAACGGTTTTTTAACCGTTGTCTTTTCTAGAAACAACAACGGTTTTTTAACCGTTGTCTATTAAGTGTTGTTGAAGCCGGTGTTGTTGTAAGTCACGCACATAGACAACGGTTAATAACCGTTGTCTTTTCTAAAAATGACAACGGTTTTTTACCTGTTGTCTATTAAGTGTTGTTGAAACCGGTGTTGTTAAAAGTCACGCACATAGACAACGGTTTTAAACCGTTGTCTTTTTCTAGAAACGACAACGGTTTTTTAACCGTTGTCTATTAAGTGTTGTTGAAACCGGTGTTGTTAAAAGTCACGCACATAGACAACAGTTTTTAACCGTTGTCTTTTCTATAAACGACAACAGTGTTTTAACCGTTGTCTATTAAGTGTTGTTGAAACCGGTGTTGTTAAAAGTCACGAACATAGACAACGGTTTTAAACTGTTGTTGTTTCTTTCAAAGACAACGGTTTTTGACCCGTTGTCTATTCAATGTTGTTAAAACCGGTGTTGTTAAAAGTGATGCACATAGACAACGGTTTTTAACTGTTGTCTTTTCTTTAAAAGACAACAGTTATAAACTGTTGTCTATTGTGTGTTGTTGAAACCGTTGTTGTCACGCCCATAAACTGTTGTCGTTTGTAGAAAAGACAACAGTTTCAAATTGTTATCTATTGTAAAATAGACAACAGTTTTTAAACGTTGTCTCAACGGTTTTTGACAACGGTTTTTAACCGTTTTTAACCTGCTTAAATTTTAATCATATAAAAAATCAATTTATCCATTCATCATGGCCAAGTGTAGTTACATAATTTTGCACAAGCTAAGGTTCAAAATACAAAAGAACTAATTAACAAGTCTAAATACTTCCATGACCAATTCAAATCGAATCATATATCATCCAAGTCATAATACTACAAAAAACAATTCCACGAACCAAATCTAAATGATCACAACGTTCTAATGATCAAATCATACCTACTCCCTATTGATGCATTAAAAATGGATGCAGTGCAGCAATTTGACTTGGTGGAATGAAGGTTGCCATCCCAAGTAAAGATGAAGGAGCAAGTGGAACACCATGGAGATCACTCTGGCATTTAAAAGAAAAGATATAGTTATGCAAGCACTTTCAAGTAAAATATACACACCATGCCCACTAATTTTTTATAATAAACTTGCACATTTTTCCCTCAAATGCTTTCAATAATTTTAAGTGTTAAATTTTCAAGTGAAAATTAATAAACATATATGGTAATAAGCAATTTATAAACAATAAACTAATAAGTAAAACACTTCTCTTATTACCCATTAAAATAAATTATTAAAGGGAATTGTAGAAATAGTTGGGAAATACGTACCAAAGAGTCCCTTGTAGATATATTTGTCTCTGGTGCTCCATAGTTGCACTTCTGGTACCTCTCTAATGTCTTGAGCATGCCGGAGAAATATGAGGTATTAATATATTTATATTTTTCACAAATCTTAAGGAAAAAAAAAAAAAAAAAAAAAACCAAAACCAAAAACAAAAACAACTGATCCCATCATGTTAATTCTTTCTAAAATCTAATACATATGTGTGTGTTTTGGAGGAACCTGAAGACTCATCCAATAACTGGATATTATGTTGCTTGTGATTTGAAAACTAAAATGAAACCATCAGATTAGACTAAATCAATCAGTTTGATCTATAATCCATTTAATTGATCTGTGGAAAAAGAACAAGAAAGAGAAAGACTGAGAGAAAGAGGGAGAGATTCTATTTTCTTGAAAGTACCATGGATCCTAATTATTTATCAGACAGACAGTATGCTAAGAAGACTATATTCATTACTCACAGAGGAGGCAGACCTGGTATATTCACAATCCAAAGTCCACCATGGTGATTTTAAAGCACCCCTAACCGCATCTTTAGCTTCCACATTACGCCCAACCCTATATAAATGAAATGGGGATAATATACAAAATGTTGGAAATTGTTGGTCAGCAGAACAGAAATCTTAGAAAAGCAAATGACTATATAATGACCTCAACAAAACTTCTGCATTAAATACAAAAGGCCTGCCAAAACCAGGAAAATGATTCTTCCTAGTGTAGAATTCACCGGTCACTAGAGCTGAAATCTTCCATCACCATGCATACATCACCAACAATGTCATAAAATCTGTATTGCATGGAAAGTAATTCAAATATATCTTACGTCATCCCCCTTGTCAAAATGCGCGCTACTTAATTTTCCGCTCTATTACATCTGGAAACAGGCCAACCTATAAAGCACAAAATTTTAAATGAGCAAGATACTTAGAAGAGTCAGACTGTATAAAACCACAGTCTTCAACTACCTTCTTCAAAAGATAGATATCTAAGCTTGAAACTTGAGACACAACAAAATCACCCCTTTTATAAATGTGTGTGTGTTTATGCATCTATACAATAACATCAGAGCTAATAGAATTCTGAAAGGAAAAGAACTCCAAAACTAATAAATTATGGGCCAGAAGCAAGCAAAGGCAAGTTCCCATACTAATTGCCATTTGCAAGTTTAAAAACCCATGCACCTCTACTACTCACTAGAATATTAGATTATGAAACCAGAGATCTTACATCCTCTTCGATTAATCAAGTAGCTCTAATATAACCATAATATGATCAAGCAATTCAATGTATAAATAGTTTGAGACTAGTCTTGCTCATATAACAGAAGAATTCACAGTATGTGCACATCTGCCACAATTTTCTTTCATTTCCCTAAATTTTGACCCATTAGCCTGCTGTTTTCCCATACTTTTCTCCCTAAAATGAAATCAACAATGCATGAGATGGTATGTACAGAATTTCAAGTGTACAATGTGCTAAAGTGTTAGAGGAAAGATAGACAAATAATTCTACAAAAAAAAAAAAAAAAAAAAAAAAAAAAAAACACTGAGCCAGCAAATCCAGCACCATATCAGATAAGCCAACCTCTTTGATATTCATTCTAATGAAAACAACAGATAAAGCAAGATAATATTATAGTGAGCATTTGCATCGATGCATTTCCACTTACTAATTATTAGTCCTTTGATATATACTGGGATCTAAATGCATTCCCTGGCATAATTTTGCAATCAAAACAATATCAGACTCAATCCTGAAATTCATAATTAGAAACAGAAGCAGAGAGGCAATGATCAATTCTTTATCAACTATGTAATGTACTCATACCATAAAAATTGTTGTCAAAAACTCACTTTAATTTGCAGTACTAGAAACAAAATCATATAAAACAACAGATAATGGTAATTTGAATGTTCTTTGTCAAACATAACTTTGTCATTTTTGTCTTTTCCCAACTCTTACCCTTGCCTAAGGATAACCATTTAGTCATTCTTTCATCATTTGCTATGATGTGGCCTCCATACAACAAACAATCTCTATAATCCACTGCATTGAGATACAACCACTGCATTTTGAAATAATAATAATAATAATAATAATAATAATAATAATAATAATCCACAACATAATATACACAGTATACAGGTCTTGTCTCATAAACTAACCTAATAATCCACAACTAACCTAGGGTTTAAGAACATTCATAGCTTTCAAATATGGAAATTCAACAATACAATTAAGAAATTAGGGATTAGGGTTTAAAAAAATATTGGTGACTAACCTGTAGCGACGCCGACGGCGGTGGCTGGCCGGCGAGGGAGAAACAGCGTCGGTGTTTTTCGCTAGTGCGGTGATGGCCCCGACGGTTACCACTTTGTTGGCGAGAGATTGAAGTCCGCCGACGATTACCACTGTGTTCTCGCCTGTTTTTCGCTGTGTATTTTGCAGAGGGCCGCTACTGAGTTTTGTTTTTGCAAAGGACCGCCGTGTGAGTTTCAAGCTGTTTGCGAAGGAACTGAATCTTTTTTTTTTTTTTTTTTTTCGCGCTAAGTGTTAGGAATTTTTATTTGGGAGGGAATTGAATTTTTTTCACTAAGTGTACTGTGTGAGTTTTTTTGGGAGGGAAGCAAAAAACTTAAAATGAAAGAAGATATATATAATACGAGTAGTATTTTATCATTACGATGCACGGTGAAAATTTTAAGTATAAATATTATGGTCTCGTATCAACCATTATTTTGACTATAAAAAGTTAATCAGTAATAATAGAAAAAAAAACTAATCAAAATTACAAATTATTAAAAATTTCTTTGTCAATTATTAAAAAACTAATCAAAATTACAAACTATTAAAAATATAGTACGTATCTTATTTGTTATGATATATATATATATATATATATATATATATATATATATATATAGAACACGAGATTCATAGATTTCTATAATGTAGATTCATAATTTCTATATAGTATATTTTTAATTTAAATACAGTTGTATATATTAATAATTTCTATACAGTAAATTC
The DNA here is from genome assembly GCF_001879475.1 of Ipomoea nil. Lineage (NCBI taxonomy): Eukaryota > Viridiplantae > Streptophyta > Magnoliopsida > Solanales > Convolvulaceae > Ipomoea > Ipomoea nil. The sequence continues at coordinate 366,040 of NW_017617269.1, read as the reverse complement.
ATAATTTTTATACTGCAGATTCATACTTTCTGTATTGTTGATTCATAATTTCTAAACTGTATAGTTATCAACACTTGGGAATATAAACATCGCAAATTATAAACATAAAGTTTTGTAATTGTGAATATGGATCAGAGTTATTCAATCATTATGAATATGCATTTCAATTAAAAAATTATGAATATATAGTTTGGTAATTATGAACATAGAGCTAATTAAGATCGCGGCAAAAAAAATGTGATATAGCTAACTGTACGACATCGATCAATTACTCTTTCATATCCATTCTCAATGTGTCCCAGGCATGCCGGGAGGGTCGATTACCAACATAGCTAACCGTGTTAGTCACGCGCTAGCCGGAAGGGTCGATTACCAACATATAGCTAACCTTGTCAGTCATGCGCTAGCCGGAAGGGTCGATTACCAACATATAGCTAACCTTGTTAGTCATGCGCTAGCCGGAAGAGTCGATTACCAACCCCGGCCCCTATCATACCGCCCTTAACCCCTACACATCATACCGCACCATTATGAACACGACCCCATATTGTTTTTTATACTTGATAATTATTATTATTAGAGAAAATTACACTTTTAGTCCTATGACTATTGTGGTCTTGTTAATTTGAGTACTTGACTTTCAAAACTATCAATTTAGTCCCGTAACTATGCAATTTTTAACACATTTTGTCCTGCCGGCCAAATTGCCGACCAAATGTCGCCGGAAAAATTTAAAATCATTTTTAATTATTAAATCATAAGGGCAATTTGGTCATTTTATGTCACTTTCTTCTCCCTTTCACTACTGGCGACTAAATCCGGTTTTCATCTAGATTTAACATTTTCATCACGCCGCCACTTCTGAATTTTCACTTCTCTCCACTACCCTCTGCTTTGCCTCTTGATACCACTCCTCAATTTCTTTTACTTTCTTTCAATTTAATGAATTGCAGCTACAACCTTTCCTGATTTGCACATTCCTTATTTTTCATGAAAATGTTACATCAAATCTATTTCTTTCAATTTAGCGCTGCAATTTAACCCATTTCATCCCTTAAATTTAATGAAATTCGATTTTCATCGTCAGATTTAGATTCCATAGCAGCGCTGCAATTTCGTCCGGGAGGGGGTAAGGAGGAAGAAGAAAATTATATGAAATGACCGATTTGCCCTCATGATTTAATAATTAAAAATGGGTTAGATTTTTCCGGTGATATTTGACCAATTTGGCCGGCAGGACCAAATGTGTTAAAAATTGCATAATTAGGGAACTAAATTGATAATTTTAAAAGTCAAGTACTCAAATTAACAACACCATAATAGTCACAGGACCAAAAATGTAATTTTCTCTCATTATTATTTTGAATTCATAGATTGGTCTTAATTGTAATATAATTGAAAATAAAACTTTAATAAATTTACTTTGAAATTTTGGTGAATAATTTTATATATTTAAATATGAACGAAAATAGAACTATTAAATTAACTTTTGAATTGTATTCTTTCTTTGTTAAATTATAGTAAAAGATAAGGTGTAACACTTTAGTACATAAGAGTTGGTGTGGCTTGGTGGATTTAGCTTTGTTTGTTATGTTAGATATGTTAAAGGTCTTGGGTTCTATCCTTTGTGGTGGCATTTTTAACTTATTTTATATAATCATTGTCTTGGTTCTCAAAGACAACACATAAGCAAACTGGTAATATACTAGATGTTGCGCTTAAGTAAAGAAGTGTTGGTGTGGCTTGGTGGGTTTAACTTAGTTTATTATGTTAAAGGTTTTAGGTTCTATTCTTCCTCGGGGGAATTCTTCAACTATTTTCTAAATTTGTTGTCTTGGTTTTCACAAACAACACAGAAGTAACCCAGTTATATACCAGATGTTGCACCTTTAAATATAAGAGTTTGTGTTGCTTAGTTGGTTATATTTCTTACTTGTTAAATTTGAGGTCATAGGTTCAACTTTGTTGTTAACATCTTAGTTTTTATTTTATATTTTAAAACCGTTGTCTTTTAAAGACAACATACCAAAGACAACGGTTATAAAGAACGCGCAACGACAATGGTTATATAAAACCGTTGTCGTTTTAGTGTTGTGTATTCGAGTGCGCTTAACGACAACACACCAATGACAACGGTTAAATAAAACCGTTGTCTTTTATAAAATAATAATGCGCAAAGACAACAGTTTTAAAAAACCGTTGTCTTTGTAGTGTTGTGTATTCTAATGCGCTTAAAGACAACACACCAACGACAACGGTTAAATAAAACCGTTGTCTTTTTTTTTTTTTAAAAAAAAAAGAGCGCACAAAGACAATGGTTTTAAAAAACCGTTGTCTTTCTAGTGTTGTGTATTCTATTGCGCTTAAAGACAACAGACCAACGACAACGGTTAAAAAAACCGTTGTCTTTTTATAAAAAAAAATGCACATAGACAACAGTTTTAAAAAACCGTTGTCGTTGTGGTGTTGTCTTTTCATAAAATGCACAAAGACAACACACTTATAACAACAGTTAAGTAAAAACCGTTGTCTTTGACAAAAGTGTTGCATCAAAGACAACGGTTTTGGACCAAACTGTTGTCTTTTATACAAAAGACAACACTTTTCTTAAAAACTGTTGTCTTTCTAGTGTTGTCTATGTGCATTTTTCTTGTAGTAAGGTCGGAAAAATCAACGGCCACAAGGTCAGAAAAAATAACGATCAAAAGATCAGAAAAAAAGATGGGTTACTAGACCGACAGGAGAAGCGTGCCCGATTATGATCCTTAAGACCAATCAAGGTCTTCGGACTGATCAACCTTAATAAAGCGCCTTAGGAGAAGCATGTCCGATCATGATCGATAAGGTCAATAAAGGTATTCGGACCGATCAGCCGAATAAAGGGCCCTCGGGAGAAGCGTGTCCTGCTTATGATCGTTAATGTCAATGAAGGCCTCCAGACCGATCAACCTGAATAAAGGTCCTCACTAGTGATCACCATGTCGGGGAGTAGGAACAGTTTTAAGACCGTGAATCGGTCCTTAGAGCCCTAACCTGAGTAGGTATAAGAGTAAGTATCCTCACGCTTGGATAAAGCTATTGGTCCTTAGACCAGGAACCCTAAAAGGGAGCTTCGGAGAGAAGCGCTATTAAGATGATCGAAAAGGTCGGGATGACATCCCGACCACACCATAAAATGGACAAACCGACGTGGTTGAACGATAACACAGGTTTATCTCTACTCGAAAGGGAGCAGGGAGAAACCTGGTAACCCCGAAAATTTACACTGCCGAGTCAAAAAATTACTCTCCAAATCGAGTAGTTATGGCTAGAAGCAGAACCGACCTCATTGAGGCAATAAAAAAAGAAAGGGTGCAACCATACAGCCCGATCCAATATACAGACGTTACACGCATGGTCAGGAAAAAATCCCGATCAGATCAATAACGCGAGATACCGCGATAAGAGATTTTAACTCAACCAACCCTGCAGTACCCCTCTTTGGTGCTGACCCCAGCACCATTAGGAGTGGGGCATGATTAAGGGAAAAAATCATAGCAGATGTCGGTACCACCGATCGACGTACGCTGAACGCATATGCTTAGCTACAATTGACCTCGTCCAAAGGCATACGCATAATTGGTCGTCGCCGACCTCAACGCGAATGATTAAAATGAACCCAACTTAACCAATACAGTAGGTTCGTCCTAAGCGGAGGATGAAACTAAGAAAATGAAAAACTTACTCACCGGAGCCATTCATAGCCTACTCCCATATGGTGCCGACCTGGGTACCACAGGGAGTGGGGGCTGGTAATGGGCTCGGGAACCTGAGACCGGAAGTACAAAGTCACACGTTATCACAACGGCATCAGGCTGGGACTAATGTAGTCGAGCCCGATTATTTATAAATCCTTAAATGGAGCGTAAAACAATCTGATTCAAAAACTTATCAATCAAATTGGTCTAATCCGACCTTAGGCACTTCACCAAATTAGGTTGGTCTCAGAAAGACCCGAGCAAAAGGGGAATGACTTAGGCGTAAGGTTATACAATCGAGCCTAGAATAAGATAAGGGCGTAAAACGCCCAGGCTCGATAAACACGACTCGATTTAAGTGTAGCAGCAACAGTGGCATGGTCGATGTACAGGCCGGCCGAGGTTGACCACCTCCTCGAGCAGAATCCCGAGTACAGACGGTAGGTCGTCGCCATCTAGGGACTCCGTGCGACCCTCCTTGACCTCCGTATATATTTTCCACTTCCTGGTCTTGAATGCCCATTTGCCATACTCCTAGACTAAACTTTCCCTAACCTCGGTCATGAGCAAAGACAGGAAGAAGGGTTTGGCGGTGGCCTAGGAGTGGAAGATGTGGCCAGCCAAGGTTCGGGAAGGACCTAAACATCCTCGAGGAAGGCGGCGAAGGCCTTGTAATCTGCTATGGCTGTCAGTAACTTCTACTAAGCCGCTTTCACTTGTTGTTCCAGCTCTACAGCCGCTTCAGCTTTCCGCTCGACTGCCTTAACCCTCCTCTCTAGCTCTCGGATCTTCTCATCCTGCTGGGATATGCCGTGCTCGACATCTTTAGTCAGACAGAAAAGACCGGCTAGGCACCTGACTTAGATGAAAAAGCGAAGTAGATGGCTAAATCTCTTTAAAGCAAAGATAAGTGGGTCGGGGTCGATGGATGTACCTAAAGGAGGCCCCAAGAGATGTGTTCCCCGACCTTGTTTCTAGATCAGTCCCGGGTGCTTTTGAACTCTGACAAAAATTCGCTGAGCTTGTCCATAAGTATAGGTGGGTTTTCCCCTCCGCTCAGAAAGGCATCCAGTATAGGGGTGTGGTCGGGGGATACATCTCCCTTCCTCTTCTTAGTTGGGACGACCTCTTCGACCTCGATAGCTTTACCTTTGCCCCACTTGATGGAGTGTCGAACCACCTGCAGGTTGGATCCTGAGCTAGCAGGACTGGCGGTCGCCACGGGTACCCCAGTCAGGACCGAGGCCGCACCCTCAGATGTGGTTTTTTCCCACCAAGGGCGACATTCGGACGAGCAAGACGGGAAGTGCTGGTCTCGAACCCTTTATCCAGACCCAACTTTATAAAATTGAGCAACAAAGTTAGAAAATAATAGCACTATAACAAATCAATTTAAATCCTAATTAGAGTAAAGGAAAACCTCCTACGCTCGGGCCGACCTCCCGAGTAGGAACCCTGAGGGTGACTTCCTTTGCCTTGGGCACATACTTGTCTTCTAGGTCGTACCAAGTATCCTGAGATTGGCCGCCACATAGTCCTCTGGGGTCCAGAATAACCCATAATCGTAGTACTCACCAGAAATAACCTTGGCATGAGCTGAGCCTTCATGACTGGAGTCGCGGTCTGATAAACGTGCTTGCGAAACTAAGAACTCCACATATGCAATCGGGACCGATATATGCCATGTAACACCCCGAAATTTTGAATCTTTTAAAACTTATATAATAAAGGTGAATTCTCATTAAATCCCAAAATCAAACATAAAAGTGCGGGGTGCTATGCCACATCTGAGCTGGAGAACTCAGATGCACAGGCTATACTAACTAAATAACCTCAAAGCAATATCAATACATAATCATGGCACGCAGGCCGAAAGGTAAACTAACTACTCTACGCTTCAGATCTCTAGCGCGCTCCGGTGTCTACACATCTGTGCCTGAAAGCCAAATATATCTGTTCAGTGAGTGATGCTGGTAACCCACTCCAACGCGTTGAAATACAATATAGGTAGATATATATATATATATATATATATATATATATATATATATATATATATATATATGAGTTAATACCATATGAGGTCCTCCGAGTATAGTGGTTTTGCCACGTTTAGTCCTAAACTTTCAAATTGACCATTTGTGGTCCTTGGACTTTCAAATTTAACCATTCGTGGTCCAAGTTAACCACCCATGGTCCTTAAACTATTAAATTTTAACCAACCATGGTCCTTTCAAGAGGACCATAGCTGGTTAAATTTCGAAACTTGAAGGACCATGGGTGGTTATCTTGGACCGAGAATGGTTAAATTTGAAAGTTGAAGGACCACAGATGGTCAATTTGAAAGTTTGGGACTAAATGTGGCAAAACCACTATACTCGGAGGACTTCATATGGTATTAACTCATATATATATATATATATATATATATATATATATATATATATATATATATATATATATATATATATATGAAAACCATTTTGAAGCAAGAAGATATATACTTAGGAGACTCTAGCTTTAAAACCAGGGATAGACTCGACAGATAGGGATAAGCACATTAAGAGATGATAGACAGTTATATAGAGACAATATCATAAAGAACATGTATCTAAGGTCACAGTTCACTTCCACATCGTTCACATAATCAATCCATCATCATTCAAGTCACACAAGCATACTTTGGTGGCGCCACGGGACCAATCGCATGCCCCGAACATGAGGGTTAGTACATATAGTACTAACACGGCCCCGCAGCACCCTACCTCATACCGCAGCATGAAGGGGGTTGATCACAACCAACCGCATAGACTGTTGACGAACTCAACGGCGGATCACAGCCCTATACACCGCTGACGCGCTCAGTCGGTGGACTGTGATCCTCTTTACAAGGGGGGACTGCAACCCTACACACCGCTTGATGAACTCAATCGGTGGGTCGTAGCAGATCAAGCCCTACACACCGCCTGAGGGACTCATTCGGTGGGCGATGATCTTCGGAGACTACGACCCTACACACCGCTGGCCCATCACTCAGTGGATCGCAGCCAACCGTATCCCTACACACCGCCTGATCACTCATTCGGTGGACTACAGCCTTCCTCGGGCTAATGGTCCTACACACCGCCTGGCGCGTCCAGTCGGTGGACCACAGCACACGAGGCCCATGTAGACCGCAGCCCAAGAAGTGAATCACTGACCTCAGCAAGGAAAATGAACCGCAGCTCATAAGTAACGAATTTAACCGCAGCCAACTTCTAAACCGCAGCTCAGGGACACCCAATTTGATCGCAACCAAATTGGGGAATCATGCATCGCATAACACATTGTAGCACGTAATAACACATTGAGAAGGGGGAGATGTATAAATAAACTTAAGTGTGATCATTCACATACTAAGAGTAGTCCTAAGGGGTTCATGCATTTTCCTCCTAGGCCAACGGGTTACCAATTCACTAGAATGCAATTCCTAAGACTCTTCTATCCTACAAATGGCACCTGAAACATCAAACTAGACTCAAACACAAAAAACGGGGTCCGTTGGGACACAACGGGGAATGGGGAACATCAAACGGGGAAGTCGAGGACTCGGGGTGGGTAACAGACCAGCGGGTAGCCGGTGGGTGGAGGGCCACCCGCCGGCGATGATCTTCTGGGCAGTAGGTGGCCGGCGGGCAGACGTCTGCCCGCTGTCTGGCGGTGATTCTCGGGCAGCGGGTAGGTGGCGGGTCCCCCTACCCCCACTGACTCTTTCATCAAATAAAGCGTCCCGGGATCCTTTGTGGAACCCGAAATCATGCTTAGGCACTTTTAAACGCAAATAACGACACCACATAGGCAATTAACGGATCAAAAGCAAGAATCATATTGAACACATCCTAACATGACTTCTAAACATAACAACACCCGAACATGCGAATTCCCACCCAAATATAAATCAAGAACATCATAATACAAATTCCCAATCCAACCAGGGCTCTAATCCCATCAAAATTATCAAAATCATATTTTATCTCTAACATCAAGAAACATCAAGATTTATCAAGAATCATCACATAACTAACAAGAACCCCTTTTTAATATCAAGATCATCAAAATCACACATAAAATCATCACATCAATCAATAAGGTTATATCACGATTATCATAAAGGAATTCATCAAGACACAAGCATATAGAGGGAGCCAAAGAAGGAGATCATAGCAAGGAAAATAGGTTTTGTTGAGACATGGGTTACCTCTCAGCCTTAATTAATTTCCTTGGCTATGAAGGGTCTTTCTTTAAGATTTCTTCTTTCTTGATTTCTCCTATGGGATTTCTTGGGAATTCTTGTGTGGTGAAAGTTATTGTGGTGTGAGTTCTAGGTGCCTCCTATGTCCCTATTTATATATCTAAGAGTCCCAATTAGGGTCTAAGTGGTATGGATTTGCTAATTCTATTTCCTATAGGACTAAGGGATTGGCTTTAGGGATAAGGGTCCATGGACTATGGTGGGCCCCCTTTTAGCTAATTAATGGATTTTAATTCACTTTTTAGGGTGAGTAATTAATTAATTAATTTGGTTTAGGAGTCATAACACGGGGTGTTATATGCCACTTGTATTTGACCGAAAAGATGTGGTTCTTCCATCCCTTGTTGTTGTTGAGAAGGTACGTAATGTTGCAGTCAGTCCCTTCGCTTGGATCATCAGGAAGCATCCACTGTGCTTTGGTGGGAGAGCTCGGACCTAGAACAAATAGCAAAAAAGCTACACCGAGCATGGTATGTCATGTTGAGTGCATATTTGCGGGAAGCAAGCTAGTATGCGGTGGGTGTTTGGGCATAGTTGCCCGGGTAAGACCCCATAGTGGCGTAGAAAGGCTAAAAGAAAGGGGCCAAACGGGAACGAAATATTGGCATTCAAGGAGTCTAAGTGCAACCCGATCTAGTCTTCGTGGTGGCGGTCTATGATAGAACCTAGACTGCGACGAGCGTCGAATGTGACCTGAACCTCAAAGAGGGTCTTTAAGTCATGGAGTTCGAAAATGGTTAACAATGGCTTATAAGCCTCTACTTCTTGGGTATTCGTTAAAATATAATCCTCACTTCCGAGAGTGGGGGCTAGGATACAAGAGAGACTTGGAGAATGTCGGGGTATAATTGGCTCAAAGGACCGAGAGTATGGTGAGAAGTTACCTGGGTAGAAGAGCTCATGCCGCTCGGACGGGAAAGATCGACCACGCCCGTTCCCCTGACTGCTCGGTCACTGCTGCACTCGGTTCCCGAGTCCTGACCTCGTTGAATTGCTAGTGTCGTCATACAACACCGAGAATGGCCTAACCTCAACAATCACGTCGTAGTCCCCGATTGAGAGGTTCTGACTATCTGACTCGCTCATCGTACCTCTTCCTCAAAGAAGAAATACGGGGGAAAGGGTTTAGTATTCGAGTGTTAACCGAGCAGGTTCATAAATCCTACGGACCGAAAAGGACGGAAATTTAAAATGAAAAGCTAAAGAAGCAGATTGGAAAGCAAAAACTTAAAGGAAAATAAAATCGCAAAATTAAAAACCTTACCTAGATGTCCTACTTAATAGGAGGTGACCGACTTAGACAAGTTGCGCTGAACCGAAAGAATCCTTGTGCGTCATCTGGGGAAGATCTGGAAATTCCTCGCAAGAAAGCGCGTTTGCGCCTCTCCCTCACGCCCTATTTATAGGCAGGTTAAGCGAGAGAAATTTAAAATTCAAACGGGATCCCCAAATGGTCGTCCACGGCATGACACGTGATAGGAAGCTCGGATTGGGCAGTGATTTGCGCGAACACCATAAGCGAGCGTCGCACTGGATCCCGCCCTGGTTAAAGGGCTTTAACCTCAGAATGCGATCGGATTTTATAAAGTCCGAGCCCCTTGTCACGTTACCTTGACTCGGGACACGAACTAGGGGGGCTAGTTGATAGGAATATACCCCCGGCTACGTATGACATCTCACCCAGAACCTGATCGGGTTCGAGTCACCACGTAACCTAGGGAATTTCTCGACCTAAACCAATCGGAGAGCGGCACTTGACCAACCTGACCTACAAGACGACCAACACCGCGGCTTAGTGAGGCACATCACACTTCTCTCAAAGCTCAGTCCCGACTTACTTGCTCGCCCGAGACCCCAAGCCTGAATACTTAACGTTTGAATCGATTTCAACAAGCGAACATGTAACTAATTGCACTCTTACACGTGCTCCTCCCTCCTTGGCCTACCCGGTCCCCGAGTGCATGAGAGGTATGTTTTTTAATACACTCTAACATATTTGTATTATATGATTGGGATTGAGTTCGAATTTAAGACCATTCTTATAGAAATCCATAAATTAAGAATAATAAATAGTTTACGGAATATTCCGTTTCTAAAATTTATACTAACGGAATGCGGAATTATTTAAGGGAAGAAAATAATATAATAGAGGATAAAGTAAAAAAAATTTTAAAAAAATACTAAAATCAAAATAATATGAACCATTCATTTCATAAAATAATTAGACATACATTTTTTTAGTTTCATTTATAAGTCTAACTTTATTGGCTCTTATCTATCCAACGCTCCGTAAACCTACTTATCATATCTTGGACCGGCCCATGGTCCATATGAGCTATTAAATTTTATAATTTTACAGTCAAGTGAAATAAACTCATTATCCATATTTTCATCAAATTTAGTTACGCTACTTGCACCCTTGCAATTACGAAGAATTTCAATATAATGTTGATGACCACATTACAATTTATTTAAAAATAATAATAAAAATACTAAAGTACAAGGCTTTAATTATCAAGATTGTATAAATAATAGTAAATTGTAAATATGATGTCCTGATAATATGACTCACTTTTAAAATTAAGAGAATATTGCCTTAATGCGGATAACCTTATTAATTTAAACTCTTACTAACAATAATTTAAGCAAGCAATTAACATCTTACTTAGTATTTTTAGGAAAGTGTGATGCTACTCTTTAAATATTTTCCCTTCTCTCTCTCTCGTGACATGACATTCTTTAATTGGTAATTAATTACTATAATTAGTTGTGGGGTGAGCTAATCCATAAACACTTATTAATGAATGAAAGTCATATCATAAGAAAAAATAGTGAACATAAAATTAGAAAGGAGGATAAAACATTTTCATTTAAGAAAACTTCTCTTATCATTTTTCATCTCATATACTCTATGATGTAAAAAAACTCTCATCAAACATTTTCAACACATTTCTTTCCAATTAACTTACAAAAAACTCTACAAAACATTCCATATATCTTTTATATTTAGAGCAATAGCAATTGTCTTTTTTTTTTTTTTTTTCTTTTGTTGTTAGGCTTTTACACGTATAACACGGAACGAGAAAATAGGAAGGGAAAGAAAAAAGAAAAAACTTATTTTCACGCACCCAGTTGACGCGTGTTGCACGCACCTGTTGGGTGCAACGCAGTGTCTTTCATGTGCATTTTGTATGTTTTTTTCTCAAATTCTTTCAACCTGTGGGGTCCATAAAAAACTTAAATTTGCAAATAAAAAATTTCAAAAGACTTATGTTCCCATTTGTTCAAAAACTACTCCATCATTTTTTTGTCGTAAAAAAAAATCCTTCTAAAATTCACAAATAGAATTGCTCTCATATATTTATTCACATTTAGTACCATTGCATGTGTTTCTTCATTTAATTTTGAGTAAATACCTAAAATGGTCCCTTGACTATAGCTAAATTCACAAATTGGTCCTCGAGTTTTAATTTTAACCAATTAAGTCCTTAACTTTGCAATTTTAACACAATTTGGTCCTTTGTCTATTTGACCGTTTGTTGACTGCACTTTTTTAGGATATATATGTAATTTCATGGTCCATCGTCGATTTTTTAAGGTCCCGGTTGCATTTCTAAACCGCATTGTTACATTTGAATCCACTGTCTGCGCTGCACCCCATGCCGGAGAGATTATAGCTTTTGATAGATAGATCGCTGAAGTCCCTGGAGTGGCTCTTTGAGAAAGCCGTGACTCCAAGCGATGTAGGCAAGCTGAACTGGCTCGGGATCCCTAAGCAGCAAGCGGAGAAGCACTTCCCCCCTCCGAAACGGCACTGTCACTTCCAAGAGCGTTCTCTAAGCTGAATCGGCTCGTGATCCCCAAGCAGCAAGCGGAGAAGCACTTCCCCCTCCGAAACAACGATGTCACCTCCAAGAGCGTTCTCTTGAGTTTTGCATGTGAAACTACATATATATCCTCAAAGATCGCGGTCAACAAACGGTCAAATAGATGGAGGACCAAATCGTGTCAAAATTACAAAGTTAAGGACTTAATTGGTTGAAATTGAAAGTCGATAACTAATTTGTGAATTTAGCTATAGTCGAGGGACTATTTTGGGTATTTACTCTTTAATTTTCTTATCGTGCTACACATATAGCATGTACGAAAACAAGGAATGGGCGATTGGCGGCGGGTTAAAAGTCACGGGGGCTGGTACGTGAAGAGTGAAGACGATTGAATGGGGCCCCGAATTTGTGCGGGTCCGATCCGTAATTCACTCTACCAAACCACTTGGGACCATTCCCTCCATTCTTCTACACTTTTCAAATGTTCGGATCAACTGCTCCATCTACCGCTTATATTAGCCCAACAAACATCCTCAAACAGTCAAACCTCAGACCTCATATCAGTACCTCTCCAATATGAAGACAAAAACCTCGTCTTGCACTTTGAATTTCATGCCGCGCGCACTATATATAATAATGTTCTAAAATATTCTTATACATGCATCTATATTATCACCCATAAATAAATATTTAATTATGACTCTTTAACTTTCTATTTACTATTATTGTGACAAAAGGTGGGATCGCCCACCCTACGTGCCCCACATGCCGACCCGACACTTTATAGAGGGGTAAATTTTTGTGACTCATTTGACCAACAGAGGTTAGACTTGATCTTTGGTCTCTTGTGACAAATTTCACCTCTGCGACTAGTTGAGTTGTCCATGCAGACATCTATTTATTATTATTATTATTATTATTATTATTATTATTATTATTATTATTATTTGAGTTTTAATAAATTTGTGAGCCTTTTTCTCATTCTTAACTTGCGACTCATGTCGAGTTAATGCTTTGAGGCAAACCCCTCACTTATTAATTAGTTTCATTACTTTGGAAGACACTTCTTGACATGTTCAGAATTACATTGCATACATCATGTACAAAGTATAGTTCAAATAGTCATATAAATTATGTTGGTACTAAATATAAATTTTTAAGTCTCTTTTTTTATATATGGGTTACTTCCCTTCAAAAAAAAAAAATATATAGGTTACTTAATTAGCTTGTTTTTAACTTCATTTAACAACCTGTTTAGTTTACAAAAAGGAATATATGAAAATGAACTTTAAATTGTATGGGGAAGAAATAAAAGAAGTTTCATATTCTTATTAGGACAACATCCTAAGCAACAATATAATTCCCTACAAAGAGCTCGTTGCATAGGGTTTTCCTAGTGCGGTTTATCTCTCATGTGTAATTTAAGAATTTTTTAGTAGGACTCGAGATTATTCAATGTACACCTTCAAAAAATAGTTTGAGATTTCCTCGCCACTCAAAAATATAATTCTTTGTTATTATTGTTTTCTTATAAGACTGCAATAATAATGTAGAGGCAGGTTGATTTTGCTTTCTCCAAACCTATATCATACATAGGTTGCTGCTGCAGGTCTTAGGTTGACGTAATTCGAAGAAAAAGAGGAAAGATATGTCGAAGAAATCGGTGATTGAAGATCACAATTCAGTAATCAATCACCTCCTGCCTCTTTGTAATTGTTGACAAAATGGCTCCTATATATAATATAATAGTATGTAGCAACTTATTACTTATTAGATCAACTAATCTCAATCTAGCTACTCGCTTCAAAATTCACACTAATTTAACACTTGTTTGATATTATGATATCTAGGTAGATACATTCACCTTATAACTCATTATTAGACAAATTGATGTGGTGGGTCAAGATTAACTTGTTCGATTGAAATCGATCACAGATAAATATAAGTCAATGAAAAAGACATGCATTATTTATAAGTAGTGCGCACAGAGATAGTAATAAGCATAGGAACTAGGTTCACAAAGGTTATACACCGTCGTGCATGTAACCTACTCCTTCTTACCCCATTGGTCATGACTAAAATACACATTATTCATTTATGTATAAATAGTGATTTTCCTCACATTTTAAACAACAAGAGTAGTGAAACTGTTAAAAAAAAAAAAGAACACTCATTTAATAGTTGTAAATTTTTTCACACTTTAAGCACCATCAATAAATTCAATTACATCATTTATCATTATTACTATTTTATTGTCTCTTGATTATTGTTGTACCGGGTTTGAATTGAGAGCATCCTCACCAATAACAAAAATGAAGTTTTTTTTTGACTTTTTTAAATGATGTACTGGAAGAAAGAGATGGTAGGAGAGAAGAAAGTGGAGATGTTAATTGCAAAAAAGATGAGTTTTTTTGTGGGTCTCGCATTAAGAGAGAGAGAGAGAGAGAGAGAGTGACAAACACACGTATCTCGCACACCAGCAGCTCTCAACGAGTGTGTGCACTACATGTACATGTTGGGTGCGCTTATTGCTCTTTTTTTTTTTATTTTATTTTTTATTTTATAAATAAAAATAAAAAACTCTTTTTCTCATCAGTTTATCTCCACTTGGCAAATAAACTGACAAAAATTTTATATTATTGTGGATGCTCAAAGGCCTAATCTTTGCATCTAAGTCCCTAATCTTTGCATCTAAGTCCCTATATAAGTCTAACATCTAACAATACTTATAAATTTGAGTACCCTAAGTCCCTAATCTTTGCAACAAAGGGGTTTTATTTTTCTTCACATTGATTATTGTTTTTACTACTATAATGTTATACTAAGTAAAGATCGAAATAGATAAAGAAAAACTAACACAACTAGACGATAGGGTTGGGTTCTATGGCATCCTAATCTTTGACTTCACAAACGTTTAGCCTTTTTTGACTTTAATATATATATGGCCAAAAATGAGAAAGATGTAATGATTAATTTAATAATAAAACTTGGTTAGCAAGCTTTGCCTTTCAATCCCATCTAAATTTGATACCATCATCCTTATCATCACCTGCCCCACTGTCGGACACATTAATCATACCTATTCCATCTCATTGTCTCCTGCCTTTTATCCACATATAAGGACAGTGTAAATGTCAACTCACCTAAGATTATGGTGGATATACTTAAGTAATATTAGATTTTTGTATTTTTTACTCTTTACTTAAGTGATATGTTCTCATTTTTTTTAATACTAACGATTCTGTAATATCTTGTTCATATCTACTTTCTCAACCTATTGAAGCACAAAGAGTCAATATTGTTCCATTAAGGCTCAAACTCATGACCACCTATTTG
Organism: Ipomoea nil; assembly: GCF_001879475.1. Lineage (NCBI taxonomy): Eukaryota > Viridiplantae > Streptophyta > Magnoliopsida > Solanales > Convolvulaceae > Ipomoea > Ipomoea nil. Next base: position 350,849 of record NW_017617269.1, on the reverse strand, counting down.
GAAGAGTCACTTCATGTCACTAGACCACAAATTCATTGGCTGAGATGTTCTGATTTATTCATAAAGAAAAATAAATTATCACAAATTTAATTATTCTCTCTCTTTTTTTTTTTTTTTTTTTTTTTTTTTTTTTTTTTTTTTTTTTTAATATTACTAAAATTGCAGCACGTGTTATTGTAGTATATTTGACAAACAAATAAATACCCGGAGTATCGGGTTATCGATCCACAGTGAAGCGGGGTGTATCAAACACTAGCTACTAATCTATTCACGAGAAGCTAATCCTAACGAAAATGGTGATTAATCGATTGTAAAAGTAAAACTAATTAAAAGAGAACAATATGAGCAAGTTGATGAAAACAATAGAGTAAAAGTGGGATTCCGGGGATTCAAGTGCTTAATCACCTAGCGTCAATCTAAAGTGCAACATATAATTTGGGTTCAAACAAGTGTGAGAATGCATACAAGGGAATGAATTACTCTCATAACTCCAACCTAAAATAATGAAAGTAAATATTCATTCCCATGATATAAACACTCAACAATTCAAGAACAAGCATTCCAAATAACTCCTTAACAGCATTCAAAAAAAAAAAAAAAGAAAAAAAAAAGATAACTCCTTAACAAATATGCCCTCCCCTAAGGTGCAATAGTAAAGTGCAATTGTGGGTGCTCTAAATTATGCCCTAACTCCCATTAAGACATAAAGATAGCAATGAAACGAGTAATTTAGGCGTTTAATTACTAGCATCAATAAAATATAACACAATTGCAACACAAATACAATTATAAAATCCAAATGTAAATTTATTAATGAAATTAAAAACTAGGCACATAGGTTCATAAACATTTTCACCCAAAAATCCCTAAAATGTTTTAGCCACTCATGGCTAGAATAGCATTCATTACAATAATATCAAAGAGTTCACAAGCAACAAAGAAAGTAAAAGGAAAGAGGAAGAAATTCTCCCGAATAATCTTCCTAGGTTTTCTACTTCTTCCAAGGTAACTTGTAACTCTTGGTGTTATATCTTCTTCTCCAAGCGTAGCTTTCACTCTTTTTGTCTCCAAAAACGTAGCTTACAAGTTAGGGTTTGAAAGAAAAGAATGTTATATATAATGGGACAAAAGAGCGGAGCAAAACAGACAATTTTTCGCAGCAAAAAATCGCAGATCTGGAACTCTCGACGCGTTGAATCAGACGCGTCGAGTCATTTTGACACAAAAATCTTGGCCATTCCGCCTATTTTCGACGCGTCGACAGTAACTCTCGACGCGTCGAAAATCTCCTTGTGACACATACAGGTTCAGTTTGTAGGCTGATTTTGACCATTTTCCCTTCTGATCTAGACTTTGATCTCTCGGTAAGAGTTGTAGCCCTTTAAGTCTTCTTTTCAATGGAGCAAAAATCATTTTATTTGGATATTCCTAGGCCGAGATATGGTCCAAACACTGAACTATCGCTAATCTATGAGAGAATTTTTACTTCTTGCTCTTTTGCTCCACTTTTGTCCTGGTTTGCCCAAGTGATCAAGACCATTGAAGACACCACGTTTTGGCTCCCAAGTATTTTAGCCACCTCTTTAGCTTCACCTTGCCTCCAATTAACTCGACATTCATTCAAAATGCCTTGAAAGGCATACGATTATCTTCAATTCGATCAACAATTTATGCACCCAAGGATATAAACAAATGAATTAAGGAGCATGTTGCATAAAACAAAACAAAAGTATCTTTGACTCAAAATAGATATATATATGGAGTAGAAGTATGAACACAAATACACTTATCAACGTGGTGAGAGTTTTATTCTCTTAGAGTCCATACATCATTTTCCTACCTATAAATCTATAATTCATTGTATGTTATAACAATGCAACTTGTGCAATGTCATTTTTTAATAAAATAATCCTACGTGGTTTGTAAGCATTGCATCTAAGGTTATCCTTATCCCTACAAGAGTATATAACTTTCAAAATTTGGTGATATATACTTTTACATCATCAAATTTGCAATTCTCTTGCTATTTTCAGTACATCATTAGGCTTTCTTTATTCCTGTAATATTTTCTCACTTGAAAATATGGATCTTACTTCCATAATCAAATTTGTAATTCTCTTACTATTCTCACTACATCACAATAACTCCAATCCACTTTCAAAAATGGGTCACAATTTCACATTACATTAAAATTATTATCTTTATATAAATAAATATTATTTTCTCTTCACAAATATTCGTTTATATCAATATATAAATTACTTTTAAATATTAAAAATAACAAAAAAAATAAAAATCTAAAACGTATTTTTTTTAAACAATAGTTTTAACTCCAGCAGAAAGAATGATTAAACACTCCTTTTGGATGAAATCCACCATCCGGAAGGAGTGCTTCCTTCCTTTTGGTGGAATTCCACTACATTCCTTCGGGTGGAATTTAGGTCCAATTCCACCTATCAGCCAAAACTCCATCAGAAGGAGAGATAGGGTATTGTTGGTAGGCATAACCAAAACTGTTAGTGTTTTTATGTTCAAAAACCCCATATTATAATTGGCAATATTATTATGGCATACTAAGATAGGTTTAGAGTCTGTCTGGTTGGGTCTACAGTTTACTGATCAAGCAGGAGCAACGACAGAAGAACTGACACTGAAGATCTGATTTAGGAAAGCTGTTTTCTTAAGAGCCTTACGCGGTTTTATTAGCTCAGTATGGAAAGACGATCAGCGTATCTTCAAAGAAGGTAATGGACCTAACCAGCTGAGATTACATTCCTCTTTTATAGTCCTACCTTCTACAATCAAAGATCTTTTATGGAGAGTGTTTATAGAAGGATCTATAAGTACTAGTTCTTTAAGGGAACTAGGGTTACGCCAAAAAATAAGCAGAAGAAACACTCCAGATCAGTTTGATGAGTCTAGATCTTTGATGGTCATGTACCTTCTCAATACAACATGTTCATGGTGATTAAGATGATGAACTTGAGAAGATTTACTGCTGCTTAAACGAAAGGACACTAAGATCACACTGTTGTGGGAACAACCTTATAGAGTGTCACTGAAGTGGACTGCATCAGAGCTGGCTCTCCAAGTGAAGGGATTTCATTGGACTTCTGTATGCATGGCTCTCCATCTTCAACAATCCACTAAACCTGTGTAGACTGGGTATGTACCTTGTGTGGGGCACTTGGGTAAGATTATTGTATATCTACCTTTGTACATTGGATTATGACTAAGTGGATTGGACGCCTATGTGATCGTCCCCTAGACGTAGATACACACCGTATCGAACTAGGTAAACATTGTGAGTGTTCGTTCTGTGTGTTTGTTTATTTTTCTCTGATGTTCTCTTCATGATCTATCATTACTAAGTAGGAGCTTAACTGAATCAATCAGTATTCTAAGACATCAAACATTTTCTGATAATTTACGTAATATGAGGAAATGCAAAATTACATGTGGTATCAGAGCTTCTAAGTCTACATAGTGACTTGATCCGAAGGGCTATCTTAGTTTTGCTTTCATTCTGTTTTTTTGGAAGTCTGTCTGTGTGTTCGTTGGCTGGTTGTTGATTTCAGGATGGACGCAAGTATGAAACCACCAGAACTAGATGGTCACAACTACTCTTTCTGGAAGCCTCGTATGGAAATATATCTTCAAGCACAAGGAACCAGGGTTTATCGCACCATCCTAACTGGGTGGAGTCGACCTACTACTCCGAATGCACAAGGAGTTGCTGAAGAAAAACCCATGGAGACTTGGACAGATGATGAAATGAATGCCTCTGGTCTGAACAACAAAGCACTGAACTCAATTGTTGGATCTCTACATGAATCTATTTTTACGCTTGTTACAGGGGTAAAAGAGGCTAAACGAGTATGGGAGATTCTTGAAACCAGATTTGAAGGAACCAGTGATGTCAAACATTCAAAGTTGCAAATGGTTCTGTCAGAGTTCGAAGCTCTCAGAATGACTGAAGACGAAACCATTTCTACCTTCCACAGTAGGGTTCGGAACTTGATGAACCGAGCCTCAATTCTTGGGGAACCATTCACTGATGAGAGAGTGGTAAAAAAGATTCTCAGATCTCTACCTAAACGTTTTCGAATGAAAGTAACGGCTATTCAGGAACACACAGGTTGGGAAAAGAAGACTGTCGGAAAACTCATGGGAAGCTTGCACACATATGAACTGAAAGTTCTTGCTGATGATGATGTTGGAAGCAACAAGAAAGGAAAGTCTGTAGCCTTTGTGGCTGAAGCTGACCGAGAATCTGACACAGACGACATAGATGATGAAACCCTAGCTCTCCTAACCAAAAACTTCAAGAAAATCTTAAAAGGGTTCAACAGAAAGGGTCAAGGTCAGCCTACAAGAACACAATACAAAGGCAACAACCCTTCATATCAAAAGGTTGAAACAGCACCCTTCTCTCAGAACAATCAATCTCAGACTGGGCGATCGAGACAAAACAGAAGTAGTACCACAGACACAGGAAAACCCCTCAATCGGTCAGTGCAGTGTAGGGAATGTGAAGGATATGGTCACATACAGGCTGAATGTGCAACTTATCTTAAAAGGAAAAAGGCTATGTCTGTAGTTACTCTACTCTTAGTGATGATGAGGAGGAAAATTCAAATGATCAATCAGATGATAATGTAGGAAACTTTGTAGCATTCTTCACTGCCACAAACATTCAATCAGACGGAGATCAATCAGATGGAGAATCATACATATCAACAGATGATTTTGAAGAGAGACATATTCAACTTGAGGCAGAATTTGCAAAACTTGTCACTAGCTGGGAACAACTTGTGAAAGTAAATAAGAATCTGAATGACGATCTAAAGCAGAAAGATGATCTTATAAAAAAACTGAATGCTGAACTGGTCATAAAAGAAGATCTCATCACTCAGATACGGTCCAGAGAAGGTAAATTAATCAAGGAGTTGGAGAGCTTGAAGAAAAATATACAGATGATGGACACCACATCTACCTTAGATAAAATTCTAGACTCTGGCAGAAATCCTAATGATAAAAAGGGTCTGGGATTTGAGCAAGGAGAATCTTCGAACAACGCACCAAAGTTCATCAAAGAGGGAATGTCTAAGACCACAGCATATCACAGGTATGAACAAGGACAGTCATCTCAGTCAGTACAAATCAAGGAAAGGAGATACGGTACTAACACTGACTAGGACAAATCAACTTATCAATCTCATTATTCGAGATTCAAAAATAAGATTGTCAAAGTTAAATATTATACTCCCATTTGTCACTACTGTCACACAAAAGGTCATACTCGTCCCGAATGCTATTTTTTTTTACAGAGATCAAAGGAAGGAAAAATATCAGAATAAGACTATTACACCATTCACTAGACAGGTTTGGGTCAGAAAGTCAGAAGTTATCTGTTATCCCACCATTGTTCTAACTGCATCTACAACTGATGGTAGATGGTATTTCGACAATGGTTGTTCCAGACATATGACAGGAAACATTAAATGTCTGAGGGCTGTTCAACCTAGCAGTGGAGCTGTAACATTTGGAGATGGACAAAAGGGTAAAATCGTTAGGAAAGGTGTCCTAAATGTTCCAGGTTTACCTCAATTAGAAGAAGTCTTGCTAGTCAGTGGGTTAAAAAGCGAATCTTATTAGCATCAGTCAGTTATGTGATCAAAATTGGAATGTATGCTTCAATCGTAACTGCTGCAGAGTGAGTGACAAAGCAAATCAACTTGTCATGGAAGGAACTCGGTCTTCAGACAACTGTTATGTTTTGAATCAAAACTCTGGCATAGAAGACTGGGTCACATAAATTTCAGAGACATGGATAAGTTGATAAAACTGAAAGCAGTAAAAGGTATACCTAAGATCAGAATTGATCCAGAGAAAATTTGTGGCGCATGTGCTATTGGGAAACAAATCAGAACTCCACACAAAGCAGTAAGAGGTATCACCACTGAGAAATGTCTAGATCTTGTCCATATAGATCTCATGGGGCCAACACAGACTGAAAGCATTGTAGGAAAGAAATATATATTTGTGTGTGTAGACGATTTCTCTCGATACAACTGGGTTTACTTTCTGAGAGAAAAGACAGAAGCCTTCAAGGCCTTCAAGACTCTATGCATAAGAGCTCAGAAGGAAAAAGACGAGTCTATTATAAAAGTTCAGAGATTGAGGAGTGATCATGGAAAGGAATTTGAGAACTCACTATATTCAGACTTCTGCTCCGAGCATGGTATCTCACATGAGTTCTCAGATCCTAGAACTGCTCAACAGAATGGAGTGGTGGAAAGAAAGAACCGAACGCTACATGAAATGTCTAGAGTTATGCTACATGCCTCACATATGCTACAACGTTTCTAGGCTGAAGCAGTACACACAGCGTGTCATACTATAAATAGGGTCTACCTTAGACCAGGAACGACGAAAACTCCATATGAGATCTGGAAGGGAAAGAAGCCAAATCTGAAATACTTTCATGTGTTTGGGACAAAGTGCTATGTGCTGGCTGACAGAGAACAAAGAGGGAAGTTCGAACCCAAAAGTGATGAGAGCATCTTTCTTGGATACTCTCCGAATAGTCGTGCCTACAGAGTCTACAACAAGAGGACTCAGTCTGTGATGGAGTCAGTAAACGTCGTTGTCGATGACAATCCAGAAGAACCAGTGAACTCAACAGTGATAGAGTCACCTCTATGTGATTCAGATGCAAGTAATAACAACAGTCAGCTCAAACCACAAGATTCATCAGATGGAGATCAAGAAAGTTCGGAACAAGAGATAGATCTCATGAATGATGTTGGTAAAGACAAACCTACCAGAACTCAGAAAAACCATCCATCAGATAACATTATTGGAGATCTGTCAGATGGAATGAAAACCAGAAGCAGAATAAGAAATAATCTGACAGAAATATCTGGGTCTTACTGCTATATCTCAAAGATAGAACCCAAAAATATCAAAGAAGCTCGACAGGATGATCTGTGGATCAATGCAATGCAGGAGGAGCTACATCAGTTTGAGCGGAATCAAGTCTGGAATCTTGTACCAAGACCTGATGGTGTCAACGTAATAGGAACGAAGTGGATCTTTAAAAATAAAACTGATGAAGCAGGGAATATAGCCAGAAACAAAGCTCGGTTGGTGGCTCAAGGTTATACACAGATTGAAGGGGTTGACTATAACGAGACATTTGCTCCTGTAGCTAGGCTTGAGTCAATCAGAATCTTGCTGGCTGTCGCCTGCATTTTGGGATTTACATTATATCAGATGGATGTCAAGACAGCGTTTCTGAATGGGTATCTCCATGAAGATATCTATGTGGCTCAACCTAAAGGTTTTGAAGATCCAGAACGTCTTTCGTATGTCTATAAGCTTCGAAAAGCTCTCTATGGCCTTAAACAAGCCCCACGGGCCTGGTATGAACGTCTGACACAGTATTTGCTCCAGCACGGATATAAACGCGGAAGTGTTGACAAAACTCTGTTTGTCAAAACGATTGGAAGTCATGTAACCATAGCTCAAATCTATGTTGATGACATTGTGTTTGGATCAACCTTGCAGAAATACACTGATGAGTTGGTAAAAGTCATGGAGGAAGAGTTTGAAATGTCCATGGTTGGTCAACTGACATATTTCCTAGGTCTACAAGTCAAGCAAAGTTCTGAAGGATACTTTATTTCACAAGAAAAGTATGCTAAAAATCTTGTCAAAAAGTTTGATCTGGAATCATGTAAACCGAACACCGATCTCCACTTCTACAAAAGTATCGAAAGATGAAACTGGTATATCAGTGGATAACACAGTTTATCGTAGCTTGATAGGCAGTCTGTTGTATCTAACAGCCAGTCGACCAGACATAATGTTCAGTGTTGGAATCTGTGCAAGGTATCAATCTGACCCAAAGGAATCACATCTGATAGCGGCAAAACTCATTCTAAAATACGTGAAAGGAACGATACAGTATGGACTCTGGTATTCCAAGGATAGTGAACTGAATCTGGTTGCATATTGTGATGCTGATTGGGCAGGGAATATTGATGATCGGAAAAGTACTTCTGGAGGATGCTTCTTTGTTGGGAAGAACTTAGTATCATGGTTAAGTAAGAAACAGAACTCTATCTCACTAAGCACTGCAGAGGCAGAATACATAGCCGCAGGTGGTTGCTGTACTCAGTTGGTTTGGATGAAACAGATGTTTCTGGATTATGGTCTTACATAAGGAATAATGACACTCTTTTGTGACAATGTCAGTGCTATTAACATCTCCAAGAATCCTGTTCAACATTCCAGAACGAAGCATATTAGCATTAGGTACACTACATCAGAGACCTGGTTGAATCCAAGAAAATTGAGTTGGAATACATTCAGACTGACAAACAACGGGCGGACATTCTGACTAAGCCACTGGATGCTAATCGTTTTGAAATTCTCAGATCTGCTCTGGGAATTTGCAGAATTGACTGACTAAAGCAGTTGGTCTGTCAGAGAGGAGTTGGTTTAATACGGGTCAGTGTTATGACTTTGAATTTCCTTAAAGACTCCTCTCTTTTTATGTTAAGAAGATCATCTAAGCTTATTCTTCTCAGAAGATATCTTAAAAGATCTCAATGCTTTTTGAATTTCAAATTCCCTTGGGTTCCGTTTCCTTCCTAAAAAGGAGCTGTACCGTTGTGTCCATCAATCACTTCTGCATGATATTTTGACTTGCTGCATTAATTAGGGTTCATCACCCTTAAGCCTATATGATACCGGGTCAAGAAGAAAGAACTCACCTCAGCTCTCATCTCTCCATTTACCGTGCTTATCTGCTCTCGGTGTTTTATTCTTCTTCTCGCACTTAATCTTAAATGGCGGACTCCGTAAAAAACATCATCATTAAGCTTGGAAGCAAGGTACACCCTCCGGCGGCAGCCCTCAAACACATTCAGACACTTCTATAGTTGGCTATGAAGAAGAAGCTCAAGCTTGATCCTCTGCTTCGCGACGAGATTATGGTGACTGTTATGACCAACTATCCGGAGTTTTATGCTGAATGGTTGGCAGATGATGTAACTGAACTTCTTGTGTTGGTCGCCGAAGCCAGTGATGACGTCTCTCCAGTGTTTATTCCAGAACCCTTCGATGGAAATTGGGCCGGGGCATTCCTTCAATTTTTTGCTCAACGTGCCCTACAATTTGTTGAAGAAGCTCGACGACGAGAGGAATCCCAAGCTCTGTATCTTGAAGCTGCTCAGAGAGAAGCAACACACAGACAGGAGATTCTTCGACAACGGGTAAATGATTCTGAAACCCCTATTGAAATTTCTCCTGATAGACCTGTTGATTCTTCTATTCCATCGTCTGTGTCTGTTTTGCCTGAAAATCAATCTTCTTTGGGTTCCGAGAAGTCCCCTGTGAATGTTGATCCTTTAACTTTGCCTGTGACTAATTTTGCTGGTGAAAAATCTGATGCGTTACATGTGTTTGATGAGAAAACAAAGTCCTCTGATGAGCCAAATCCACTGAGTCTGGTTGTTTATGCTTCTGAGAACATTGCTCTGCCTCCGTCTGAAACTGTTTATGTCTCTAAAGAATCTTGTCCTGCTGTTGATCCTCCTGCCTTACCTGCAACTGTTAAAATTGTTGATTTATCAAGTCCCCACAAGTCTGAGAAAACAGGTGGAGTTCCTGTTTACACTGCAACATCTTTGGGAGAAAGCCTGGAACATGTGCGACTTTTTGCTGGGTTACCATCTGCTTCGATCCCTCAACCTTATGGAGTGATACACTCTTCAGAATCCTCCAGTGAAGATGATAAGATTCTGGCTAAGGTGTATGGATCCCAAGCACCTTCTTCTACTGCCCCTACTGTTGAGGGAACTACTCATCCCGATTCCACGAATTTCAGAATTCGAGAGATATCAAATATTGTTGGGAGCTCATCTGCAAATGTTTCTGATTCTAGCCACTCGGTGACTCCTGTTCAGTCCCCATCCAGAGAAACAAGACGGATAAAAAGGAAGAATGTTCCAACGAAGGTTGTTGTTGAAACCAGTGCTGATAATGTTGATGTGGGTCAGCCTGTGAAGAAGAGAAAGTCGAGTGACACTGCTAAGCCTGAAGGAGACCCACCTATCCACCAAGTTTTCAAGACTCTACGTTCCTCTGTTAAGCAACGAGGCACTACTGCTGCTCAAGCTTCTTCTGCACCAGCCCCCTCTGTCAGAAAAGGGAAACCTACCACAAGGTCAAGAGGTCGAAGTGTAACTCCGGAGGTTCCACCTATTGAAGGAATTGATACTACTGTTTACAAACCTCAGTTTGTATCTCCTGCTGCACAAACAAAATGGGCCACTATGGTTAGAAGAGAGCTGATTGTTCAAAGAACTGTGGATAAGAATCAACTGAACTCCGTTTGCGACATCCTGCCTTTGCTGAATGAAGTTGGTCTTTTGAAAACTGTTACAGATGTTTGCCCTTACTCCAAGCTGCTCACATATGAGTTCTATTGCAATCTCAGTGATGAGATTGACAGTCTCACAGGGCCACGACCGATGCAAGTCTTCATCAGAGGGAAGTGGTATGATTTTGGGCCAGATGTGATAAATAAATACTATGGCTTGCCTACAGTGCAAGAAGAAGCTGTTACTGAATGGGATGTGGTGGCCAAAACTCTTACTGGTGAACATACTACATCTTGGCCTACAGGAGATAAGGACTATTTGCTGAGCTCGCATCTCACGTCTAGATATGTCATCCTACATCGCCTGGCTCTGCACAACTGGCTTCCATCAACGCATTTCAACACGGTTGGCAAGCTTCTGGCAGGGTTCTTATTTAGAATTGGAACTAAGATGTAGTGTGATCTGGGCAAATGGATTTTTTATCATGTTCTAACTCTGGTTCATCCCCGGGAACAGAAGGTAAGACTACTGTTTCCAAATCTGATTTTTGGCATCCTTACCTCTCCTCTCAGGGTCTTAAGCCTATGCCCAGCGAAGTGATCAGTCCGACGCTGCTTTACACTGTTGATAAACGTCTTCTTTTTGGAGATCATATTAATGATGTCGTTCCTGTGACTGCCCCATCCAATTCGGAACCTGATGCTGTGAATGATGAGTCTCCACATGCTAAAGATGAGAGGCTTTCCGAACAATTGAAGGCGCGAGTTGCTGATCTTGAGACGGTGCACGGTATCATTGCCAAGCAACTGACTGGTGCGCGCACTGAGCTAGCTACTGTTCTTCTCCGCATGAGCCTGTCTGCTACTGCTGCTGCTGCTGAGGATCCCGTGAAGTTTGACAGTGACTCTCCCTCAAATGTTTAATCTTTGGCTACCATTGGCAAAAAGGGGGAGTAGTAACACAGGGGGAGTTTTTGTGATCGAGTACTTTCTGGCCCTGGCTGGGCGTTATGTTTTGATGTGGTTTTTTTTTTTTTTTTTTTTTTTTTTTTTTTTTTTAGACTGCTTTGGATCTTATGTTCTTTTTATCCTATGTAATCAGTTTGGACACTTGGGTTGCTTCTTTTAATAACATATCTTAGTTCTTTTTATATAGTTGAGTTGTTTTGCCAAATAATAGCCAAAGGGGGAGCTTGTAAGTGTTTTTATGTTCAAAAACCCCATATTATAATTGGAAATATTATTATGGCATACTAAGATAGGTTTAGAGTCTGTCCGGTTGGGTCTACAGTTTACTGATCAAGCAGAAGCAACGACAGAAGAACTGACACTGAAGATCTGATTTAGGAAAGCTGTTTTCTTAAGAGTCTTACGCGGTTTTATCAGCTCAGTATGGAAAGACGATCAGCGTATCTTCAAAGAAGGTAATGGACCTAATCAGCTGAGATTACATTGCTCTTTTATAGTCCTACCTTCTACAATCAAAGATCTTTTATGGAGAGTGTTTATAGAAGGATCTATAAGTACCAGTTCTTTAAGGGAACTAGGGTTACGCCAAAAAATAAGCAGAAGAAACACTCCAGATCAGTTTGATGAGTCTAGATCTTTGATGGTCATGTACCTTCTCAATACAACATGTTCATGGTGATTAAGATGATGAACTTGAGAAGATTTACTGTTGCTTAAACGAAATGACACTAAGATCACACTGTTGTGGGAACAACCTTATAGAGCGTCACTGAAGTGGACTGCATCAGAGCTGGCTCTCCAAGTGAAGGGATTTCATTGGACTTCTGTATGCATGGCTCTCCATCTTCAACAATCCACTAAACCTGTGTAGACTGGGTATGTACCTTGTGTGGGGAACTTGGGTAAGATTATTGTATATCTACCTTTGTACATTGGATTATGACTTAGTGGATTGGACGCCTATGTGATCGTCCCCCAGACGTAGATACACACTGTATCAAACTAGGTAACATTGTGAGTGTTCGTTCTGTGTGTTTGTTTATTTTTCTCTGATGTTCTCTTTATGATCTATCATTACTAAGTAGGAGCTTAACTGAATCAATCAGTATTCTAAGACAGCAAACATTTTTTGATAATTTACGTAATATGAGGAAATGCAAAATTACAAAAACATAATACACACACCCAAAGAAAATGGTACAAACACTGCCAAATGAGAGCAAAAAGCTGTCATTTGGCAGTTTGCAATCAAACGTGGCAATAAAAGAAAAATAAAAATACTTTTTTTTCTACATCACCTTGAAAATCGCACATTGTCAAGGTTTAAGACAATCTTAGGGCATCCCCAATAAAAAATTTTAAATAGTTTTTTTCATATGCAAAAACTTAGATGGAGTTTTTCAACAAATGTGTGTGGAGTTTTTGGGTGTTTTTATTCTTGCAAATGCAAAACTTTTGTGGAATCTATTAAGCTGGGCGCGTGAATAAACTTTATTTATTTATTTTACATTTTTTTTGCCTCAATTTTTTCTCTTTTCTCTTCCTTCTCTTTTCCAAAACCACCAAAAGACTTGCATATTGTTAATGTTACTCTTAGAACTCCAACTCTCCAACCCACTTTTAAATGTACGTCCCAATTTCACTTAACATTAAAAAATTTTTCTCTTTTTTTTCAATAAATATTATTTTCTCTTCACAATTATTCTTTTATATCAATATATAAATTACTTTTAAATATTAAGAATAACAAAAATGAAATTCCAAAAAATGTAATTTTAAAAAATTAAAAATTATTCGTATTTCGTCTATAATCAAATGCAAATTATATTACGTAAAAGTTTTATTTAAAATAATTTGTGTTAATGTAACAATTTGAATTACGATTCGAATATTGTTATTTTTTTATCTGTAATGCAAGCTTGCAACATAATATGACATTAAAAAAAATTTCCACCTCACTTTGAAAGTGGTACATTTTCAGGTTGTAGTTAGCTTAATGCTACAATTGCAAACTGACAAAGGCTGCCATTTTGGTAGCTTTTAATTTGCTAGTTTATTATAATATTATTATTGAAAGTGAGTTAGAATTGGAGTTTTTTGCAATTTTGGTCCCACGATTATAGTGACACTATCAGAATTGATTCGCAACTTTCAAACTTTGTAATTTCAGTCCGCGATTATTGTTTTTGTTGCAAAAATGGTCATTCCGGCCAATTTTCCGTCAAAATCTAACCGGATTCCACATTTCCAGCAGGGATAAAATAAATATTTACATTGACCTTGCAATCTCGGACCGCTGTTGACCTCTTATTCTGATCAATGTTCAAAAAAATTAAACAAAAAAAAAACCCCAATTGCCAGAGACGAATCCTGACCTGCTCTCATCTCATCAACGATGTAGCCATTATGTTTTCCTTCAAAATAAAGAAGATGAAGATCGGCAATGGATGGCGTGTTGAAGATGGAAATCAATGTTTTCCTCTTGTTCGTAGATGGGTTGATGAGATGAGAGCAAATTAGACTTCGTCTATGGCAATTGGTTTTTTTTTTTGGTTTGATTTTTTCGCATTTTGGTCAGAATAAGAGGTCAACAGCGGTCCGAAATTGCAAGGTCAATGTAAATATCTATTTTATCCCTGCTTGAAAATTGAAATGGGGAATTTTTTTTTTCCGGTGAGATTTTGACGAAAAATTGGCCGGAGATTTTTCAGCTTCTGGGTCAGAATCCATGTTGGTGATTGCCGTGAATGCCGCAAAGTTGCCGAAGATCTCTCCTGTAGCAGATCCTGGATCAGGTTTAGGTTCATCGTCGTCACTCCAAGTTAGAGCTGTCTTCATTGACTTCTTACACCTTAGGTATGTTGCGCATTCTGCTCGAACATGGCCGAAACATTCACATTCATAACACCTAATGCATTTTCCACTTGACTTCTCCATGGACTGAGAGTTTCATGATGAAGATGAGCGAAAGTTAGTAGATCCAGTCTTTTGGTTGTTACGTCATGCATTTGATGTTGATCCCTTCTGGTTTTGAAACTTTCCATTTCGAGAGTTGATCATCTGTTTTACCTGTTTCAAAAGCATCGAAAATTGTTTAGTTAAAAATTCAACTGGATCATCATTTACCTCGTCTGGATCAGATATAGACTCATGTTCTTCAGCTATAAAGGCAATGTTTTTCTTCTTTTTCATGTGGTTAGAGAGTATTTCCATCTCATAGGTTTGCAAGTTTCTCATTAATTGAGCTACTATTTTGTTCTCCCACCCATCATGTTCTTGAATGATTGTGACCTTCATTCTAAATCGTGGAGGGAGTCAGCGCAAGATCTTCTTGACAAGTTTAGGTTAAGAGAAAGGTTCGCCTAGAACGATTGCACGATTTGCTAGTTCCTGAACACGAGCATGAAAATCAAGTATTGCCTCATCATCTTATATTTTTAGATCTTTAAAATAAGATTGGACCATTTGCAGTTTGGACTGCTTGACAGAATCTGTCCCTTCATAAGTAGTTTCCAATGTCTCTCACGCCTCCATAGTTGAGTCAAAACCCGTGATAATAGTGAATTGACTTTCATGCAATAATGAAAAAATGATATCTAACGCCCTATTGTTTTATCCTGCGGTAGTCATCTCAGCATCAATCCATTCTGTCTCTTGTTTGAGGACTGGAGGATCTTCTGGAGTGGCTCCACTAGCTTTGGTAGGATGAGTCCACCTAGAAAGAATAGCCCTCCAGACCCTCTCTCTTTGAGCTCGTAGATGCATTTTGGTGCGGGACTTCAAGTACCCATAGTTGTCACCTGTTACTTCAGGAGGTGCTCTATGTCGTTCCATGCTGCAAGACTCAATGCACAATAAGCAAAAACATAATAACTAGAAAATCAGAATAAAGAACAGACAACGAGAGCTTGAGTTCAAGAAACATGAAAAATATAGATCGGTTAGACTAATATTTTAAGTCACCAGGCTCTAATACCAATTGAAAAAGTTCGTGGATCTTGAATGCAAGACTTTTCCTAACGGGGCCTACTTAGTTATAAGTTTTATTATTAATCTGGATTAGAGACAGGATCTGCGTCAGAAATTAAACTAACTAGAACAAGAAATAAAAGGAACCAGACACCAATGTATGTTCACGCAGTTCAGAGCCTCACTCCTACGTCTGCGGGGCCACTCATGTCAGTCCAATCCACTAGATGATCAACAAGGAGTACAAAGGGAGATTACATTACACACTACAGCATAAACTACAACTACTCCCAGTGCATCATTCATCATCACCATGGACTTGACATGCAGGCTATCTTCACCACAACATGAACCAGTTGAGAAACCTTCAACACACGAAAATATTGATAGAAAAATCAGTGGAGGATTTGAGGAATGATATGTGGAATTTTAATCCTTGAATCTTTTAAAACATAAGAAACACAAAGTAGCTTTTTATAGGAATAAAAGGATAACCACTTGGTCTGAAAGTGTGTAGCCTCCAACTCCTCAAAATAAGCTGCATCACATGATTTAAACCAGCACTAAATACGGTCTTGAAAGGAACAAACCGTTGAAGAAGTAAACTGCTGATTGGAGCACGACCTGACCTTAATCCAGAATAAGAAGACTATTTTATTTTAACAACTAATTAAGCTAACATAATAGGGTCTGATGTGTAACATATTTTTTACACTTATAGGCACTAACATCTAATTATTGTTACACATGATTCTTCATTGTACATGAAACTATTTAGCAAAGATGAAACATGAGGAGAGGTTGGTTCGTGTGTAGCATGAGTATTGCATGAAAGTTGCTCATGTTAAAGAACATGAATTACATATGTATAATGTACATTAGATAGAGAATAAATTCAAACTAATACACTTATGGGGGGGGGGGGGGTGGGGGTGGGATATGACTCAATTGTGACATTTGAATAAGTATAGCTAACAAATGTTAGGGGGGGGGGGTGGGGGAGGGGTGGGATATGACTCAATTGTGACATTTGAATAAGTATAGCTAACAAATGTTATTTAATATTATATTGTATAAATTCCACTATTTATCTCATTCACCAGTCTTCGGAGTATAAGCAGTGAGAGATCTTAAGTTTGAAGTTAAAACTTATATTAGATGGTATTGATTGTAGTATATTTTTCAAACAAATAAACTCTGAGTAAGGAGTTATTGATCCACAGGGAAGTGGGGTACTAAGTACTAGTTACTAATTTATTCACGAGAAGCTAATCCTAACGAAAGACAAGGATGATTGGTAAGAATAAAACTAATGTAAAAGCAAGATTCAAGTTTTGAAATCAATAGAGAAGATGAGATTCAAGTATTTAATCACCTAGTGCCAAACCTATGGTTAATATTAATTCTGGGTTCATATGAGTGTGAGGATGCAATGTGGTATAGAGTTACTCCCTTAGTCCCTAACACTAGTGAATATCCACTCTCGTAGTATAAACACCCAATAAAATAAGAACATGCATTCATAATAAATCCTTAACTACTATCATCTCCCGATGTGCAATACACAAGAATTAAACTCCCTAACAAATTACCCTCTCCCAAGGTGCAACAGTTAGGTGAAATTGTGTGTGCCCTAAATTATCCCTAACTCCCGTTATGACATAAAGATAGCTATGAAGCAAGTAACTATGACCACTAATTACAAATAACAACAATATAAATCACAAATTGCAACACAAGTATAAAAATCCAAATAATAATATATTGAGAATTAAAGATCTAGGCACATAGGTTCATAAATACTTTTACCCAAGAATCTAAAATAAAACTTAGTCACACATGGCTAAGATGCAATACATAACAATTATTAAGAGTTTACAAGATAATCTAAAGAGTACAAGAATTAACCAAGCGATTTTCCCAAATCTCTTTGTTTTTCTCATTGCTTCCAAGACACTTTGTAGCTCTCAATTCTCGTCTTTCTTGTCTCCAAAACTGAGTCTGAATCTTCTAGTGTGTAACGAACAGGGAAAGAGAAGGGGATGAATGAAATGCAGAAGTTAAGGAAGAGGATCAGGAATAAATTTGGGGATGTTTGAAAAAGAAAACAGAGTCGAAAACGGTGCCGTTTTCTATTAGAGCTCAATTAACCAATTCACTTAATGAAACGCTGTCGTCTGAAGAAGGGTTAGTTGGAAGGTTTTAAGTTAAGAGAACGTCGTCATTCGATCACGAGGAGATAACGGCGAAATCAGATAAAATGACAAGCTGTGAAGGAACGATCATGGAGCATGGAATCCGGGAGTTAGTTAGGATATTTGGAAGCATTGGCGATTCTGATGTATATATTTTGAACAATTGAGATTTTAGCTTTTTATGCTTAAGGAAATTGATGAAACCCTAGTTCATCTTTACACCAATTCTTCTCTTCTTCTTGACCCCCTTCTGCTTTATTTCTTTTTCTCAGCAAAAATTTCAGTGTGTGACATTTGGTATCAGAGCCCACCATGGTTACTACAGCAGCAGCAGCCATGGAGGAGAGGCTATTCAAACTGGAAGCCATGTTTATGGAGAACAACAGCAGCCTTACAGAGGCTAGACAAGAAATGAGGGATAGTAACCAGGAGCTGAGGGATGACATGCAGGTGTGGAAGGAGGAGATCATGGAGCTTCTTCGGCTCAATAGGCAACCTCCAGCTCCTGAGCCTTCCTTAGTCCATGGGCAGGCTCAAACATCCCGTGCCAGTCTAGGAGAGGAGGGGTCTGATCGTGACAGAAGACCAGGAAAAGAGCCTGCAGTAGATGGTCTTGCTGAGCCTCAGGAAGTGTTCGATGATGAAGAAGGGCTTGGTGAGAACCAATATGGACCCCATATGAACCCCTTGAGGGCTGAAAGGCCCTGGATGCCCAGGAGAGTCCACTTCCATGCTAGACCAAGACTGAATCACCAAGGTGGGGAACAAACTTTGAGGTACAAACAGGAATTTCATATCTTTGATTATGACAACCCAAGATTATGGGTGGTGAGGTGTGAGAGGTTCTTTATGCTGGCCAGAATACCTAGGGATGAGGTGATAAACATTTTGTGTGTGAACCTATCTGGTAAGGTGGGGGTGTGGTTTGAAAGTTATTTGAATGGCTTGAGAGTGGGGTTTCAGGGTGGAATTTGCCAGAGCAGTATGTAAGAGGTTCTGTGAGCATACTGTGGATGTAATGGAAGAATTCTCTAGTCTAAAGCAGTGGGGTAGTGTGATAGATTTTGCTGACAAGTTTGAGGAATACAAGGGGCTGCTGCTACAGGTTTACCCCTATTTGATTGACCAGTTTTTCCTTGATAGCTTTGTGGTGAGGCTTAAACAGCAACTGAGGTGTTTTGTGAGAACATCTAAGCCTGGCCGTCTTGAGGATGCAATATGGGTTGCCAGGCAGTATGAGAAAGGCTTAAAAACACATGAATCCCAGAAGAACTTTCCATCACAATCCCAGAAACCAAACTCCAATAACCAAAGATATTTCCCACAGTCCAGAGCCCCACTTTCCAAATCTACTGAATCTGTTAAACCCCAAACCAACCAAACAAACCCTAAAACTACAACTTCTAATACTTACCAGTCCAGTGCCAGGTCACCAGAAATCAACAAGTTTAGAGACCAGCTCAGAGAGCAAAACAGATGTTTTAAGTGCTTTGAGCCATGGAGTCCTGGGCATAGATGCAAGGGTCCAACCTTCAACATTATAGAAGGAACTGACTTCCAGAACAATGAAGAGGAAGCCAGTATGGATCAGATTGAGGAGGAAGGCATGCCAGATACACCTGAAATGGAGGAAGGGGAAGTGACCCTGAATGCTGTGATTGGTGGGGAAGGTATCAATACTATTAAGTTAATGGGGTTGATCAGTAAGCAACCTATTACTATACTGGTAGACAGTGGGAGTACACATAGCTTTGTGGACCCTAAAGTGTTGGACCAGCTAAGGATCAGTTCTGAGAAGGTTAAAACCCTCATGGTCACTGTGGCCAATGGGGAGAAGTTGGCTTGTGACTCCATCTGTAAGAAACTCAAGTGGCAAGTTCAGAAGGAGGGGTTTGAAAGAGATTTGAGAGTCCTTAAGCTGGGTGGCTGTGACATGGTATTGGGGATGGATTGGATCGATTTCTATGCTCCCATACAGCTGCATACTAGGTCACCAGGGATATCCTTTTACAAGGATGGAAAGAGGGTGCTGCTTAGAGGATTGACTAATGAACCATTCTTGCAGCAGGCTACCAAGAAGGAGATAAGGAGATGGAAAAAAGAGGGAATTCAAGGGTATCTATTGCAAGGCATGAGCTGTGGCAGTGAAAGTTTGGAGGAACCAGAACCCAAACACCCTGGACTGACCATTCTTCTAGAGGAGTTCCGGGAGTTATTTAGAGAACCCAAAACACTGCCCCCTAAAAGGGCATTTGATCATGCCATTCCCTTGGTACCAGGGCTAAGCCAGTAAACTTTAAACCCTACAGATACTCCTTTGGGCAGAAAAACACTATAGAAAAGATGGTGGAGGAAAAGTTGGAAGCTGGTATCATCACTCACAGTACTTCCCCCTTTGCTTCCCCAGTGCTGATGGTACCAAAGAAGGACAACACTTGGAGATTTTGTGTAGATTACAGGGCCTTGAATGAGATCACCATCAAGAACAAGTTCCCAATTCCCTTAGTTGAAGATTTGTTTTCTGAACTAGCTAAGGCCAAAATTTTTACTAAGTTGGATCTAAGGGCTGGTTACCATCAAGTTAGGATGAAAGATGGGGATGAATACAAGACAGCTTTCAGGACACATTTGGGATTGTATGAATTCCAGGTAATGCCCTTTGGGCTAACAAATGCCCCAGCTACTTTTCAATCACTTATGAATTATGTTTTCAAGTCTTTAATTAGAAAGACAGTTCTGGTGTTCTTTGATGATATATTGATCTATAGCCCTACATTGGATAGTCACTGGACTCACCTGAGGGAGGTGTTGGAGATAATGAGAGAACATCAGTTGTATGCAAAACTTAGCAAATGCTCTTTTGCTAAAACTGAAGTAGAATACCTTGGCCATATAATTTCTGAGAAGGGATTGCAGACTGATCCCTCTAAATTAACTACTGTGTCCTCTTGGCCTAAACCTACCAATATCAGAGAACTGAGAGGGTTTCTAGGACTCACAAGGTACTATAGAAGGTTTATTCAGTCTTATGGAACTATTAGCAGGCCACTTACCAATATGTTGAAGAAGGATTCCTTCCAGTGGAGTCAAGACTCAGAAATGGCATTTGAGCAGCTTAAAAAGGCCTTGTGCTCAGCCCCAGTCCTTGCCTTACCTGATTTCAGTAAGGAATTTGTAGTTGAAGCTGATGCATGTTACAAAGGGATGGGGGCAATTCTGATGCAAGAGGGAAGGCCAGTGGCCTATTTCAGCTAGGGGTTTGGAAATAAACATTTGGGGCTGTCCATTTATGAGAAAGAATATCTATCTATCATCAATGCAATAGACAGGTGGAGACCTTATTTGCTGGGTAAACACTTCACCGTTAAAACTGATCACCAAAGCCTCAGATTCCTATTAGAACAGAAGATTACTACAGCTATGCAGCAGAAAGGCTTAACTAAGTTGCTGGGATTGAATTATACCATCCAATACAAGAAAGGAGTAGACAATTGTGGGGCTGATGCCCTATCCAGGAAGGACTTTGGAGAACAAGCTGAACTGCAGGCTATTTCAGTAGTTAAGCCACTCTGGGTGGAGGAAGTGATAAAAATCTATGAAGAAGATGAGATGGCCTCTAAGATCCTCACTGAAGGGCTGATTGCAGTAGAGGAGGGGTCATTATATACTGTCATAGATGGTCTGATCAAGTATAAGGGAAGGCTGTACATTGGGAATACAGGGGACTTGAGGAGTAGACTAGTCCTACAAATGCACAGCTCACCAATTAGGGGACACTCTGGTCAGCAGGTCACCTATCACAGGTTGAAACAATTGTTTTATTGGAAGGGCATGAAAGGAGAGGTGATAACAGCTGTCAAGGCCTGTGACACCTGCCAGAGATGCAAAGAAGAGAATGTTGCATATCCAGGGTTACTACAGCCTCTTAGTATTCCAGAACAAGCATGGCAAAGTGTTTCCATGGACTTTGTTGAAGGGTTGCCCAAGTCTCATGGGAAAGAGGTGATTATGGTGGTAGTGGATAGATTCACTAAGTACAGCCACTTCCTGGCCCTAACACACCCTTATACTGCTGAAAAAGTAGCTAAGATTTTTATGGAAAATATCTACGAACTTCATGGGCTTCCACATGACATTGTAAGTGACAGAGATAAAGTGTTCTTAAGCAAATTTTGGCAGACATTGTTTAAGAAATTGCAAGTCAACCTCAGCATGTCATCAGCCTACCATCCGTAGTCTGATGGGCAGACAGAGAGGGTCAACAAGTGCCTGGAAACCTACTTAAGGTGTATGGTATTTCATAAACCTAAGGCTTGGAGTAATTGGCTACATATGGCTGAATATTGGTATAATACCAACTTTCACACATCTCTGCAATGCTCTCCCTTCCAAACACTTTATGGGTACCTGCCCCCAGCTCTCACCTTTGAAATGGTTACAGAAGGGGAAGGAAGTGAATGGTCCAAGGAAAGGGCTTCTGTGGTAGCCATCCTCAGGGAAAATCTACATAAAGCTCAGGCAAGAATGAAGCAGCAAGCAGACAAGCATAGGTCTGAGAGGAGTTTTGAAATAGGGGATTGGGTCTATCTTAAGATCCAATCCTACAAACAAGTCACACTGGCTATCAGGACCAATGTTAAACTAACTACAAGGTTCTATGGACCATTCAAGGTGCTGTCTAAAGTTGGAGAAGTAGCCTATAAACTGGACCTACCCCCAGGAACCAGCATACATCCAGTCTTTCATGTGTCACAACTGAAGAAAAGGGTGGGGGGGGGGGGGGGGGAAGTGATTCCACAACCTACATTGCCACTGACTGATCCTGAGGGAATGGTACTGACACAGCCATTAGCAGCTATTGGGAAGAGGCTGGTTAAGAGAAACAATCAGGCTGTTGTGGAAATCCTAGTCCAGTGGATGAATTTGCCTAAGGAAGCAGTTACTTGGGAAGATTTTCACCACATTACAAGGCAATTCCCTAATTTTGATCCTTGGGGACAAGGATCTGGTGAAGGAGAGGGAAATGTAACGAACAGGGAAAGAGAAGGGGATGAATGAAATGCAGAAGTTAAGGAAAAGGATCAGGAATAAATTTGGGGATGTTTGAAAAAGAAAGCAGAGTCGAAAACGGTGGCGTTTTCTATTAGGGCTCAATTAACCAATTCACTTAATGAAACGCTGTCGTCTGAAGAAAGGTTAGTTGGAAGGTTTTAAGTTAAGAGAACGACGTCGTTCGATCACGAGGAGATAACGGCCAAATCAGATAAAATGACAAGCTGTGAAGGAACGATCATGGAGCATGGAATCCGGGAGTTAGTTAGGATATTTGGAAGCATTGGCGATTCTGATGTATATATTTTGAACAATTGAGATTTTAGCTTTTTATGCTTAAGGAAATTGATGAAACCCTAGTTCCTCTTTACCCCAATTCTTCTCTTCTTCTTGACCCCCTTCTGCTTTACTTCTTTTTCTCAGCAAAAATTTCAGTGTGTGACATAGTGTTGAACCAAGACGAAATTTTATAGCGAGATTCAAACCGAGGTGAAATTGAAATTTTCTTCTTTTAATTTTGGGAATTGCGCCCCTTTTGATTTGGAAATTAATTGCAGCTTCTTAATTTTGGAACCAGCGCCTTTAATTGCAATTTGGAAATTAATTTGCCGCCTCACTGTAATTTCGCGCCAGTAGCGCTTCTCGCAATTCCGTGCAAGTTGCGAAATTAAAAGGCTCACTGCCTTTTTTTCGACGCGTAGAGTTTTCTGGACTCTAATCTTATTTATTTTAGTTCCAAATTCGTTGTAGAACTTTCATTGATCTTGCACTTGATTTACAATGGTTCTAAAATACTAACAAACACCGTAAAACATTCAAAATAAGTACGTGTAAATCGTAACTAAATAATAAAATAAAGGATTATGCAATTAAATTACCATTTTCACATAATTGAACCCAACAAACATGATCAAACTAATACAAAAAATATTCACAATTTGACTCACATCAGGTATAAATGGTGTCCTTCAATTAATATGAAAAGGGCAAACTATGTTGTGGAACTGTGTCCACCTTGCAAGGTGGACACGGTTCCACGGCATAACAATTGTATGAAATGGATATTGGCTACTTCAAGTTAGATGAAAAATTGGCCTGATTGTCAAAATTGTGAATATAGAGTTCAAAAATTATGAACATAGAATTTTATAATTATGAACATAGAGTTCTGTAATTGTGAATATAGAGTTCAATAATTGTGATTTGTAAATATGAAAGTTCAAAAATTATAAACATAGAGTTTTATAATTATTAACATAGAGTTCAGTAACTATGAACATAGAGTTCTGTAATTGTGAAAATAGAATTCAATAATTGTGAATATAAAATTCAAAAAGAATGAACATATAGTTTTATAATTATGAACATAGAGTTCAGTAATTATGAACATAGAACCGTGTCCACCTTGCAAAGTGGACACGGTTCCACGTCATAACAATTGTATGAAAAGGATATTGGCTAGTTCAAGTTAGATGAACAATTGGCTTGACTGTCGTAATTGTGAATATAGAGTTCAAAAATTATGAACATAGGATTTTATAATTATGAACATATTTCTATAATTTTGAATATAGAGTTCAATAATTGTGATTTGTGAATATGAAGTTCAAAAATTATGAACATAGAGTTTTATAATTGTTAACATAGAGTTCAGTAATTATGAACATAGAGTTCTGTAATTGTGAATATAGAGTTCAATAATGGTGAATATAAAGTTCAAAAATAATAAACATGTAGTTTTATAATTATGAACATAGAGTTCAGTAAGTATAATCATAGAACCGTTCCACCTTGCAAGGTGGACACGATTCCACGACATTACAATTGTATGAAAAGGATATTGGCTAGTTGAAGTTAGATGAACAATTGGCCTGACCTATTAGTCACAAGGTTCCAAGCTCAACCAAAGTTTACTTAAGCTGGTTTTAAAAACTCATTTTAATACTATTTCCAAAAAAAAAAAAATACTCATTTTAATACTAATGCTTATCCGTCACTTTTTTTTTTTTTAAATTATAAAATAGAGTATCTAAAGTATTTTTTTATTAATTAATAGTAAAAATTTTGTGGCACTATATATATATATATATATATATATATATATATATATACACACACACACACACACACTAGGTTTACACGCGCATTGCGCGAATGAGTTAATGTCCAATGCTTATAATTAAATAAATATTTACGAATATATCAATGCAAGATTATATATGAGAAGTTCATGAGTAATTTAATGTCGAATTCGTATAATTAAATATGTAACTCATAGTATATGAATACAATGTAATATAGGAGATTCATTATAATTGTTACTGAACTGTTTTTAAATAGTAACCAAGTATTTTTGTAGCAAAGTGTTCTAATATATTAAATGAATGCACACACACACACACACACACACACACACACACACACACACACACACACACACACACACACACATATATATATATATATATATATATATATATATATATATATATACTTGAGTTCAAATGAGGACAAGTATATTATGGAGGACTGTGAGGACATATGTAGTGCGTGCCATTAGCCGGTATGCCGTGTGCATGGCCGAATGTAGTCGTGTGCCACAGTTTGTATGTCGCGTGCTAGATTTGTTAATTTATAGAGCATGGGTTCGAAACCTGATGTTTACATTTATTCTTGTGTGCCATTATTTATTAAGTTGTGTATCTGGTATTAATTTGTTGTGTGCCCATTATTTATCCTCACAGTCCTCTATATATTGTTGTCCTCATTTGAACTCAACCCTATATATATATATATATATATATATATATATATATATATATATATATATATATAGAGAGAGAGAGAGAGAGAGAAACAGTAGATGCTATACGTGTGTGTGTGTGTATATATATATATATATATATATATTGATGGGGATATTGGGTATGAGCTGGAGACCAGGTAGGTTAGGCCAGGGGTACAACAGGGTTTTTTGGGCCGGGGCAGGACGCCGCGGGGTGGCCGGAAGGACTGCTTGCTAGGGCGCTAGCCCCGGCCGGCGACGCCGCGCCCGGCTCGCGGCATGGCGCGAGCCTCGCGCGGGGCGGTGGCCACCGGCGCCCACGCCCGGAAGGACCGCCAGTTGGGGCGCGGGCCTAGCGCCCCCGCGCGAGGACGCGGAGGTGGCGGTCGCTGGCACCCACGTCCAGGGAGGGTCGCCGGTTGGGGCGCTTGCCCCACTCGGCGACGCCTCACCCGGCGCCGGGCCTATCGCGAAGACGCGAGGGCAGTGGCCGTCGGCGCCCGTGGCCATGGCGGGTCACTGCTGGGGTGCTGGCCCCGGCCGGCGACGCCGCACCTAGCGCACCCTACGGCGCCGTGGCGGATCGTCCGGGGTGTGGGGGTGCGTGTGCAGGGTGTGCATGGTGGGTATAAGGGGCACGTGAATTTCGAAAGCATGGTGAACGTGCGGATTGGCATACGAAAAAAGGAGGGAGTAGAGACTAACGCACGTGGGCCACGTGGAGGCCTAGGAGGTGAAGGGGCAGGCTATAAATAGGGGTCCCAGATCCTTAGCTATGGGCAACTCAAACACGACAGGCACTACAGTCTAGTGGTCTTGATCTCATACTCTCAATTCAGTCACCTGGGTTCGATTCTTTCCAGTAGCATAGTTAGCTGTCCATCCTGTGGTCCTTGTTCTTTGTATTTGGGCTGCCATTCTAGGCCTGTACATCGGGCTTTTGTACGCATTGTTCTGGACCTAGCGCCCTACCCCCGTTTTTTTATCTCTGTGCCCGGTTTATGGTGGACCCGGTCCCAATTAGCCCGTGTTTATAGTCTCTACCATCCTTGCAAGATTCCGAGGTACGTCGTAATGGTCGGCTCATCAGGAGAGCACCCACCCGATCCCCCACGCAGTGGAGGTGGACGAAACACCGACCGCGGTGTGTGGGAGACACCCGCCTCAGTTCGTGCCGGAGACGGGAGATGGAAGAGCGGTGAGCGAGCCAACTTTATCCATGTCGGGCAGCCCCCGTTGGGCCCGCTCGTGGTGCCACGTGGTCAGGAGTCACGAGGGGGTGGCGCCCGCGACAAGGGTCTGGATGAAGCCGAGGGCAAAAGCGCATATCACCCCCCAGGAACGGCGGTCCGGGTCAACCCCCTGGCGGAGTAGCTGGACACGATGAACACCAAGATAGATGAATTGGTGCGGTGGAAGGAGTGTGGTGCTAACGCCGTGGTACCCAGGATTTCCGTCACCCCTCCTTTCACCCCCAATATCATGAATGAACCCCTCCCCCCCAACTTTGAAGCCCCCAACATTAGGAGGTATGACGGGACAGGCGACTCCCAGGAGCACGTCTTGGCATACCAGGCGGCCATGACTCTCATAGGTTCGTCGGACGCCCTAATGCGTTGTGCATTTTTCTCCACGCTGTCGAGAGGGGTGCAACGATGGTTCAGTAGCTTGAAGGGAGGCTCGTTAAATTCATTCCAAGACCTGGCCACAAGGTTTATCACCCATTTCATGATAGGAAAAAGGTGCAGGAAGCACTTCACGCACCTTGCCAGCGTCAAGCAGGGAAGAGATGAAACTCTTACTGAATTCCTCTCACGGTGGAGGAAAGAAGAGGCCGAGGTCGAAGATATGGATGACGGATCGGCGATGGCCATGTTCATTGCAGTGATCCGCGCCGGAGACTTATACAAGAGCTTGCGGCGCAAAACTCCGAGGTCGTACTCGACATTGATGATGAAAGCAGATCGGTATGCCGAGGCGGAGGAGGCTAATCGCCTAAAGTATCTAGAGGAGGATGAGGGTGGTAAGAGGCCACGCTGGAAGGGCCGCCAAAAACCTAAGAAAGGAGCCAGCCGCTCGTCCGGAGGCTTAGATGGAATAATAAGATAGCTTGTATAGTTTTACCACTTTACGTTACATCATGCGAATAATAATATCAATACTCTTTTCCTAAACATGCGCTCCTATGTGCTCTGCATGCTTGGCCCACGGCCACCTCAACTACGTGCTCCTATGTGCTCTTATGTGCTTTGGATGCTGGCCCTCCGGCCATGGAGAATGGGG
This sequence comes from Ipomoea nil, assembly GCF_001879475.1. Lineage (NCBI taxonomy): Eukaryota > Viridiplantae > Streptophyta > Magnoliopsida > Solanales > Convolvulaceae > Ipomoea > Ipomoea nil. The sequence continues at coordinate 323,203 of NW_017617269.1, read as the reverse complement.
CGTGTGGGTATCGCAACCCACATGCGCGGACTTGCCCTCGACAAGCCGCATAGTGTTAGCGGATGGGTCGTGTGGGTTATCGCAACCCACATGCGCCGACTTGCCCCCGGCAAGCCGTGTGGTGTTGGCGGATGGGGCCTGTTGGTTATCGCAACCCACATGCGCGGACTTGCCTCCGGCAAGCCGCATGGTGTTGGTAGATGGGGCGTGTGGGTTATCGCAACCCAAATGTGCGGACTTGCCCCCGGCAAGCCGCATGGTGTTGGCGGATGGGGCGTGTGGGTTATTGCAACCCACATGCGCGGACTTGCCTCCGGCAAGCCGCATGGTGTTGGCGGATGGGGCGTGTGGGTTATAGCAACCTACATGCGCGGACTTGCCCCCGGCAAGCCGTATGGTGTTGGCGGATGGGGCGTGTGGGTTATCGCAACCCACATGCGCGGACTTGCCCCCGGCAAGCCGCATGGTGTTGGCAGATGGGACGTGTGGGTTATCGCATCCCACATGCGCGGACTTGCCCCCGGCAAGTCGCATGGTGTTGGCATATGGGACGTGTGGGTTATCGCAACCCACATCCGCGGACTTGCCCCCGGTAAGCCGCATGGTGTTGGTGGATGGGGCATGTGGGTTATCGCAACCCACATGCGCGGACTTGCCCCGGCAAGCCGCAGGGTGGTGGCGGATGGGGCGTGTGGGTTATCACAACCCACATGCGCGGACTTGCCCTCGGCAAGCCGCATGGTGTTGGCGGATGGGGCGTGTGGGTTATCGCAACCCACACTACCCCATCCTACAACCATCGGTTATATTCATCGACTAAGCAAAAAGAAAAAAGGTGTATGGAGGTGGATCATGGGGAAATCAACAAACATAGGACAAAGCTGTAAGAGAGAACAGTGTAAAACAACAAAATATTCAGAAGAAGCCGGGTACTGACTAGCAAGGAAGATACCAATGCAAGAAGTGTGTCAAGAAACCAGATCTTGAAGGCGAGGTGATAAAGCATGGCGCGTAGCGATCGCGGGGATAGCAGGTCGCAGCGACGTACGATGGTCGCGGGAAGCGACAAATATCTGATGGGGATATCTGGAAAGTTTAAAAACTGGGATTTGAGTTTGGAAAAATGGGGATATCTGGAAAGTTTAAGAACTGGGATTTGAGTTTGGAAAAAGGAAGATGAGGTGATGTCGAATTATACTTATTTCAGGCATCTAGATGTCTAAAGAAAGTGGGGGACTTGTGATGGGGATATTGGGTATGGGCTGGAGACCAGGTAGGTTGGGCCAGGGGTACAGGGGGTTTTTTGGTCCGGGGCAAGACGCCGCAGGGTGGCCGGAAGGACCGTCGGCTGGGGCGCTGGCCCCGGCCGGCGACGCCGCAGCTGGGTGCGGGCGTAGCACCCCCGCGTGAGGACGCGGTGTAAGCACATAATCCACGTAGAGAACACTTTATACGTGGCAATAAATAAACAAGTTAGATCTACTAACCTCCAGCCATAACTTAGAACCTTGATCGCCTGGATTCTGTGGTCTGACGAACGGGAGTTCCTCGGGCTGCTGTGAAATCATCGTAGACTGATTGTGTTTCTCTCACTTCTCTCAGTGACTCTAGATGGTGTATGATACGTCAACTGAGCAGTGAGAGGACTTGGGAGTTTAAATACCTACATCCCATCAATGTAGGCAACTAATTACCTAATGCTGACTAAGTTCTAATACTTATTCAGCCTATTGATTTGCACCACATATTTACTTAATATTATTATTATTATTATTATTATTATAACCTTAATAATAACAATAATAACATAAGGAAAACGTTACATTCTCCCACTTGGCGCAAATGTGGAACCCGAAGAACAAGATCACACCAACCATAATGATATGTCATCCTTAGCACGAGTAATACCCATTATGATCAAATAGAAATTGCCTTCGAGTACTTAGGTAATCAAGTACTTAGGTAATCAAACTTAATGAAACAAACCATATGTTCATTTCAAGTCCACTGAAGTATATTTTCTTATTGAGATAAAACTTAATTGTGTCACAATCAAAGAAAATATCTGAAGTATCTGAAGAAAACTGAAGTGCAAAAGAATTTCATTATCTGAACTGAATGTATATACAAATTTACAAAGTGGACGAAAGTCCCATTTTCTGAATCAGATCCTTGAATTTAAATGGAGGCATGCCTTTAGTCAAGGGATCTGCTAGCATCAACTCAGTATTAATGTGTTCAATGAATACAACTTTATTCTTGACACGCTCCCTAATGGCTAAGAACTTGATGTCGATGTGTTTACTTCGACTCCCACATTTATCGTTCTTAGCTAGGAAGACTGCAGCTAAGTTGTTACAGTAAACTTTCAATGGCTTAGATATAGAATCCACAATTCTAAGCCCGGAGATGAAATTCTTGAGCCACACACCTTGCGAAGTGGCCTCGAAACAGGACACGAACTCGGCTTCCATGGTAGAAGTAGTTTTTAAGGATTGTTTAGCACTTCTCCATGAAATAGCCCCACCAGCCAATATGAAGATGTACCCGGAAGTTGATCTACGAGAATCAACACAGCCAGCGAAGTCCGCATCAGAATAACCAACAACATCCAGGATGTCCGTCTGCCTAAAACCCAACTTGAAGTCTATGGTACCTTTGAGATACCTTAGAACTCTCTTCACAGCTCCCCAGTGGTCCATGCCTGGATTATGCAAGTACCGCCCTAACATACCGACGGCAAAGGCAATGTCGGGCCTTGTACAAACTTGAATATAGCCAAGACATCCAACCGCTTCAGCATATGGAATATCCTTCATACGCTCCTTCTCCAAGTCGTTATTAGGACATTGGTCCAAACTAAACTTATCCCCTTTTGCAATGGGAGCAACATTCGGTGAACAATTTTGCATCCGAAATATTTCCAAAACTTTGTTAATATAGGTTTCCTGCGATAGACCCAGTATGCCCCGGGACCTATCCCTATGAATCTTTATGCCATTGACATAAGATGCTTCACCCATATCTTTCATATCAAAATTTTTGGAAAGGAACTGTTTCACGTCGCGAAGCATCCTCACCTCATTAGTGGCGAGTAGGATATCATCCACATATAAAACAAGGTAACAGATTTTACTTCCACTAACTTTTTGATATATACAAGGATCTAATGGACTTTCAACAAAACCAAATGATGAAATGACCCCGTCAAACTTAATGTACCACTAACGGGAGGCTTGTTTTAAACCGTATATGGACTTCCTAAGCCTACACACCAAATCCTAACCACCTTTAGAAGAGAAACCTTCAGGTTGTTTCATATAAACTTCCTCTTCTAGATCACCATTTAGGAACGTGGTTTTCACATCCATTTGTTGCAACTCAAGATTAAAGTGTGCAACTAAAGCCAGAATGATTCGAAGAGAAGCTTTCTTTGATACAGGAGAAAAGGTCTCATTGTAATCAATTCCTTCTTTTTGAGTAAATCCCTTAGCAATGAGTCTGGCCTTGTACCTCTCAATGTTACCTAATGAGTCTCTTTTGGTTTTAAATACCCATTTACAGCCAATCGACTTGGCCCCATTAGGTATCTCAACAAAGTTCCAAACTCCATTACTCTTCATGGAATTCATTTCATCTTTCATGGCTTCTAACCACAAATCGGACTGTGCACAATTCGTAACTTGTGAAAACGTTACGGGATCATTTTCGGCTCCAATGTCAGATTCTTGTAGATACGATACATAATAGCTAGGAACTGCTGAACGCCTCACCCGAGTAGATCGTCTTAATGTTGGAACACCAGTACCTTGTGAAGGTTGTGGTGCAACTACCTCTTCAGGAACTGGATGTAGTTCTTGAATTGGTTCAATTTCGGTCTGTGTGGGTTCAGGATCTTGCTGAAAATGATGAATTGGTTCAACCATTGGCTCGAAGTCTAGTTCAGGAGGTTGCTGTAAGTCCTGAACTTGTTCTTCCAATGGTTGAGTTTCAACAGCTTGTGGAATCTCAACAATGGGTTGCACAACCGCAGGCGGGACTGAAGGCGCGTTGTGTATAAGTACAACTCTGTTAGATGACGTTGAAGCGCAAGAGTCAACATGATCAAATAAAGAAACTAAGTCCTTAAATCGATCTCTCCCACTGATTAAGTCATCTTCAAGAAACTTAGAGTTTCTCGATTCCACTATCCTAGTAGTATGTTTTGGACAATAAAACCTATAACCCTTAGAAGATTGTGCATATCCAATAAAGAAAGCACTTATAGTCCTCGGGTCAAGTTTCTTTTCATGTGGGTTATAAATCCTCACCTCAGACGGACAACCCAAAACACGCATATGATGCAAACTCGGTTTCCAACCTTTGAAAAGCTCAAAAGGTGTCTTGGGGACAGCCTTGGTCGGAACCTGGTTCAATATATACGTTGCCGTCTTGAGAGCGTCGGCCCACAATGATTTTGGAAGTGTGGAGTTGCTTAGCATACTCCGCACCATGTCCAAAAGAGTCTGATTCCTTCTTTCAGCAACACCATTTTGATCCGGGGAACCCGGCATGGTGTAATGGGCAACAATCCCATGCTCTTGAAGGAATTTAGCAAACGGACCCAAAGCTTGTCCATTTTCTTTGTATCTACCATAATATTCACCACCTCTGTCTGACCTAACTATTTGTATTTTCTTCTTGCATTGGTTTCCAACTTCAGCCTTAAATGTTTTAAAGGCATCCAATGCTGTATACTTATGATGAAGTAAATACACATAGGTAAATCTAGAGAAGTCATCTATAAAGGTAATGAAATATTTCTGACCCTGCATATCCATATCTGGACAGCATATGTCAGTATGAATTATCTCTAACAATGTTGAACTTCTGTTGGCACCTTTCTTTGACTTGTTAGTCTGCTTACCTTTAATGCAGTCAACACAAGTCTCAAAGTCAGTATAGTCTAGAGTAGAAAGTACTCCATCCTTTACCAACCTTTTAATGCGCTCAAGGGAGATGTGTCCTAATCTTCGATGCCACAACATTGAAGATTTATCGTTAATACTACACCGTTTGGTGCTAGTTTGAACATGTAAGGAATCATAACTTGCATCGTTTTGTAAGTGAAGACGATAAAGACCATCAGACACTGTACCATTTCCAATACAAGTAGAATTATTAAATAATTTAAAATACTTGTCTGAAATATTAAAACTGAATCCCAACGGTACAAGTCTTGAAATGGAAACCAAATTTCGTGAAAAAGTTGGTACATTAAATGTCCTCTCTAATTCCAAAATAAAGCCACTGTCTAAAATCAGCCAGCAAGTCCCTACAGCTTCAACTGGCGAGCCCATCTTATTTCTGGAGAAGATGATTCGCTCATTTGACATCGGTTGTCTCAGATTTTGCATATCCTGTAAAGAATTTGCAATGTGGATTGTTTAACCAGAATCAATTAACCAAGTGTTAGCATTAAAATCTTGCATATTGGATTCAAAACAGACAAAGGAAGAGATCATACCTTTCTCAGACATCCACTTTTTAAACTTTGCAGTCCTTCTTCATATGCCCCTTCTTCTTACAGAAGAAGCATTTCTGTGCCTTCTTAATGTCAGTCTGAGGGGATACTTTTGCTTTCCCTTTAGCTGAAGTGGGACGCTTTCCAGATCTCCCTTTAGGTTTGGCTATTGCAAGCATGGCACTCTCCCCCCTTTGTTCCTGAAGTAGTCTCCCTTCTTCTTGCACACACTTATTGATTAGGTCATTAACAGACCATTTCTTGTCATGTGTGTTATAAGCAATTTTGAAGGTGCTATACTCAGAAGGGAGAGTATTCAGTGCAAAGTGCACCACAAATGAGTCTGGAAGTTTAATCTCCAACTTTTCAAATTGAGCTGCAATATCACTGAGTTGCATGATGTGACTGCGCACACCATCGGCAGGAGAAAAACGAAGGGAGGTGAACTGCATTATTAAAGTGCTTGCTAGGGATTTGTCTGAAGTTTCAAACTTCTTGTCAATGGCCTCAATACACTCTTGAACTTTTGTAAGTTTATCAACCGTGCGACGAATATCACTCGGAAGCCGAGACTTAATGAACAAGATGCATAGGCGATTGGATCGTTCCCATTTTGCCCAAAGTTCTTTGGCTTTTTGAGTGCTTGTCGCGGTGATAGCCGGGGGCTCTGTATACTTGATAGCATAGTCCATTTCAAGCCAGCCAAAATAGATGAGGAGGGCATCTTTCCATTCTCTATGATTATTAAGAGTAAGCATTGGAACATTAATGTGCGAGACAGTTGGGGTAGTTGCTGAAAGAAAATTATGAGTTTGTTAGTTTTGATTTTCGAGGCACAAAAGAACTGAAGTGCATATTTTGCCAATGCAAACTTATGCAAAAGATAAATTCGAATGCCATAAAAATTGCCTGTGGGCTAAATTTTTACACATAATGAATTTACCAAAACTGAATGGTGAAAAACGGAATGGGTACGGTTTGGGTTTTTCCACCCTCAATGACAAAACTACCAAAACTATATGCTGATACATAATCCCTGTGGGCAAATTATGATCATAGTCTGGTATTTCATCCTAATCAATCCTACAAATACAACAAAATTGCATGTGGGCTAAATTTTGTCATATCATATAGAATTAATTACAAAGATATTGCCAACTCTTTATGTGAGTTAATCTAAATACAATTTAAGCAATTAAAGATGTTGTGGCTACTCTTTAATTACAAAATTGTAATCACTTGGCAAAGGGTAATTTAAAGCCTAGCAAACAAATTAAACCAAAACATGATAGACAATCTTTAGGTATACTCCCAGGAAAGCTAGTCGAGACGAAGCTCGGTTAAATACCAACTCCTTAGACAGAGTAGCGTCGCAAGGGGACTAGTAGCAACAAGGCTTTTAAGCCAGGGCCATAGAACTAGTATTTCTCCCCAGGAAACTTCCATAAGTCATGTGTTCTCATATTTGAAGTAAAATTGTTTGAAAGAAAGATCTATAAGATGGTTATAGACCTATGGATAAGGCTTTAAATTTCGGTAAACTAGAACTTTTGATGTACTTTATTTGCTTTAAAGCTTTAGAAAGGCACGAGCGGAGCAATAACCGAATGAGTAAAATAATATGCTTAATCTATCCTTAAAAGGCACTAAATTCACCTAAAAGGCACTATAACATGCATAATAGGCATATAATTCAGACCTAAAAAAGGCACTAAATTCATACTTAAAAGAACATGCTTTTCTAACATATGCATAATTATAACAATCAAATAATTAGTGCAATAAAACAGTAAAACAAAGACATGCTCAGGTTATGCATATTATAACTCATGCTCTACAATTAAATTGTAACACTTAATACAATTTAAACTGAAATACAATATTAAATTAAAATTAAAAAAAATGAAACTTAATAATTTGTTCAAAAGAATTATAATTTAATATCAAATTTAGGCAAAAAAATCAATTGGATAAAACCCATAAGAAGAAGCCAAATATGATGAATTAAAAAAAAAAAAATTTCAGGAAGCCCAATGAACTTAAGAACAGGCCCAGAATTGATTTTTTTTTTAATAGAGCCCAGGTCTAGCCAAATTGGGCCAGACCCGACCCATGTCTTAATGAATCATCATCTTTTTCATTGGAGCAGTAGACCTAGACAGTGCAGATGAAGCGGCGAACGGCGAACCTTTAGACATGCAGAAGCGAAAGTCTCCGGTCGTCAAAAGAGATAGCAGCGTCATCGCTGGGAAGTCCCAACTCCGCCACCACCTCCGGACCGCTCGCGAACCATCGCTGCTGCCGTGCACCGTCCTCGCCGTTGCGAAATATCCGGCCATCACCGGTCGCGTGAAGGAGGAGACAGCAGCGGCATCACCACCGGGAAAAACACGGCTTCGCCACCACCGCCGTCCTCTTCGCGAACCAGCGCCGCTTCACACATCAGCCTCGGCTGAATCGCGAAACGCCATCAACGGTGGTCTGCCGGCGAACCAAATCCGGCGGACCACGTGGTCGACCGACGTCTCTGGTCACGCTGAACCGATCGATAACCGGAGGTCCAAAACCGGCGAACAGAATTCGGCGGTGAACAATGCAGTACGACAATCCAATTGCAAAAAAAATAATAATAATAAATCAAAAAATTGAATTCTAAATGCGGAAAAAAAATACAAATATTTTCCAGCAGCCTGACAAATATGATTGCATATTACATACAAATCCTAAATTATACAATAATGTATATCATATGTAAAACAAACTGTAGATTATGCAATCAATCAAAAGGCTAGGCATAGATTAAAAAATGGCACTGATACCAAATGTAAGCACATAATCCACGTAGAGAACACTTTATACGTGGCAATAAATAAACAAGTTAGATCCACTAACCTCCAGCCATAGCTTAGAACCTTGATCGCCTGGACTATGTGGTCTGACGAACGGGAGTTCCTCAGGCTGCTGTGAAATCACCGTAGACTGATTGTGTTTCTCTCACTCCTCTCATTGACTCTAGATGGTGTATGATACGTCAACTAAGCAGTGAGAGGGACGTGGGAGTCTAAATACCTACATCCCATCAATGTAGGCAACTAATTACTTAATGCTGACTAAGTTCTAATACTTATTCAACCTATTGATTTACACCACATATTTACTTAATATTATTATTATTATTATTATTATTATTATTATTATTATTATTATTATTATTATAACCTTAATAATAACAATAATAACATAAGGAAACCGTTACACGCGGGGGTGGCGGTCGCTGGTGCCCACGGCCAGGGCGGGTCGCCGGCAGGGGCGAGCCGTCGCGCCCGGTGCACGGCTGGGCGCAGGCCTAGC